>NC_080164.1:3469719-3584719 GCF_950295315.1 Erinaceus europaeus | reverse complement strand
CCTCTGGGAGCATGGACCCAGGGTTGTTCCCCAGAGACCTACCATAGTAGGGAGAGAGAGAGGCAGACTGGGAGTATGGACTGACCAGTCAATGCCCATGCTCAGCAGAGAAGCAATTACAGAAGCCAGACCTTCCACCTTCTGAAACCCATGACTTCATCATTTTTAACAAATGGGTAATATTCTACTGTGTATAATGTACTGTGTACGTTACAACTTTCTTTTTTTTAATTTAATTTATTTATTTTCACTTTTGTTGCCCTAGTCTTTTTATGGTTGTTGTTATTGATATCGTCATTGTTAGATAGGACAGAGAGAAATGGAGAGAGGAGGAAAAGACAGAGAGGGGGAGAGAAAGACAGACACCTGCAGACCTGCTTCACTGCTTGTGAAGCGACTCCCCTGCAGGTGGGGAACCAGGGGCTCAAACTGTAATCCTTACGCTGGTCCTTGCGCTTTGTGCCATATGCGCTTAACCCGCTGCTCTACCACCCGACTCCCTACATTACAACTTTCTTAATCACTAATCTACTGTTGGACACCTATACTGTTTCCAGGTTTGGGCAATTACAAATTATGATGCTATGAACATAGGTATACACAGATATTTTTGGATGGGCCTGTTTGTTTCCTTAGGATATATCCATAGGAAAGAAATTACCAGGACAAACTTCTTCTAGTTGCCTTGCTGGTTATCTCTGGGTAGCAAGGATGTTAGGAAGAAGGGGGCCTACATTACTAGCCAGGAAGGAAAATTAGATAGTTGGGACTTGATGAATTTATGTAAGACTAATCCTAAGCCTAATTGCAATGACTTAAAGACGTTCATTTTGTTTTAATTTAATCCATTCAATTTCCTTAAATTAAGTGTAATTCAATTTCTTAGAGTTCCGTTAATAAGTTTTCCCCATAAGAGGATTTATGCTAAGTTCTACACATAAGGAGAGGAATTACTGCAACCCTATCTTATTCCCAGCACTTCACAGTTGAATGCAAGAATGATAGTCAAATTTAAATTTATATAGAAAACTATGAAATTTTTATAAAATTTTCTCATGGAAATCATACATTTTAAAAAAATCACATGAATCCATTAGCAGCTACATCCAAAAAGTATTTTGAAATCATATTTGATAGTGTTTTCTTCAACTATTTATTTCCATAGCAAGATATAATTGCAAATTTTAAAAATGATACTAGGATAGAAAAATAATCTTTATCCACATTTCTGATCACAATAAATTAATGTATCAGAGAAATGTGTTTATGTTTAAAATCTACAAATCAAAGTAATTACCATAATGACTGGTGGAAATCAATTGTGCTGTGATCTGAAAATTATAAAGTCAGTTTCTATAATCAATGATTATGTTTTTCAGTAGTTACTAAAGATTCATTCAAATATTAAAAGCAACTCTACTTCTGTCTGTTAATGTTATTCTAGCCTATTGGTGATTTATTTAAAAGGTCTACATAAGATATTTTAAATTTAGCTGCCAACATTTATTGAAGCCAGTTTTCCATTATAATAATTTGTAGTCTATGCAGCATTTTGAAGTTTAACATAATTGAGCCCTATTTTAATATCACAGGAAGTTCATCTGAGGTTTATTTAATGAAAAATTCAGTATTTATTTAGATTAGTAGAAAATCTATAGTAGAGTGAATATTTCCTATCTACAGTTGTGTGACTATTTCTTTTGTGACAGAATAGGGACTTTCCTTCATCATTTATTTCCCCTAGGGGATGACAGTTTAGATGACCACTCACATATAACAGAGTCTCTGTGGTGAGTCAAGAGCGCATCTGAGAAGTTCCAGCAGGTGGTCAGAGCAAAATTCTGACTGAACATGCTGACTGGGGTAAGGGCAATAGTTTCATTTTAATTTCACCTGCATCACCTTGTCATAACCCTGTCCCTTGGCAACTCAGCTCAGTGCCTAGAGAAAAGGTCATTTTTATTTTTAGCTTCTCTCTCTCTCTCTCTCTCTCTCTCTCTCTCTCTCCTTCTTTTCTCTTTATTTCTTTTTACTTAGAACCAGAGAAAGAGACTATAACCACAGCACTGACACTTTCTTCAATGTGATAGGGGCTGGGTTGGAGTCTGGGTTCCATGGTACATAGCAAAACTGCACACAATCCTGATTTCTCCCCTGGGACACTGTGAGGATTTGTTAGTGCCTGACTTACCCAATTTGGTGGGGCACTGCCAAAAAAAAAAATAAAGTCAAATCATGCTTTTTCTACCTCATAGTACATGGAGGGGTGTTTATGAGTAGAAAGAGAGAAACAACTTTAAGTAGAGGACAGGGCCTTCAAGGGTCACCAGTGAATCTTATAGCTACTAAGCACTTCCTGCATTCCATGAGTAAGTTCATTGATACGGCACTGGGAACTTTACACCTGTGGCTTCTGTTCACTGGACCTGGAGTCTTGACACACACAATATGCCTCATCCACTCACTATGCCATCTTGTGACTGTCTCCTTGTCTAAACTCCAGATCCAGAGAGGGAGAGGGAGCCTTTAAACATGGGTACTAAGTACTAACATACCCACAAACCTGACTAAGTACTAACATACCCACAAACCTGACCAGATTCTGGGAGAAAGAGAAATTATGGGGACCATTCAGTAATGTCCTGTGGAAGGCCAGGGACACTACCTCGACTCAGGTTTGGGGGAATAAATTTATGACACATCCTTTTACAGACTCCCCTAAAAGAGTGAACAAAGTGGGAGTTGGGCTATAGCACAGCGGGTTAAGCGCAGGTGGCGCAAAGCACAAGGACCGGCATAAGAATCCTGGTTCGGACCCCGGCTCCCCACCTGCAGGGGAGTCGCTTCACAGGCGGTGAAGCAGGTCTGCAGGTGTCTGTCTTTCTCTCCCCCTCTCTGTCTTCCCCTCCTCTCTCCGTTTCTCTCTGTCCTATCCAACAACGACGACAATAAGAACTACAACAATAAAACAACAAGGGCAACAAAAGGGAATAAATAAATAAAATTTAAAAAAAAAAGAGTGAACAAAGAATGTGGGACAAGAATGTTCTGGAAAAGCTGCTACAGTCTTAGAATCCTTTGAGGCTTCTGGAAGGGATTTCTTCCCCACAGATGGTTTGTAAATATGCAGGAGGGGATAGCTTCTTTGAAGATATACCTAATAATCATGCATAATCTCAAAATAACAAAATCAAGAGAATGTAACAATAAGTGAACATAATAATTTTACTATAACCCCCTCCAGAAAACAATTTAAAAGGAGTGTTATTTACTTGATAGAGAATTCAAAATGTCTGTTTTAAGGAAGTTCTGCTATTTATAAAAAGCAAACACAAATAATTTAAATAAATCTGAAAAATATTACACAGGATGAGTTTAAGAAAGAAGTAAAATAAATAAATAGTGAAGTAGACATTTTGAGGGCATAAGGTAGCTGAGGTGGTGGGGCATGTGTCTTGCATCAGGGCTAGAGAGCATAATGATTGCTCAAAGAGACTTTCATGTCTGAGGCTCTGAAGCCCCAGGTTCAATCCCCTGCATACTGCATGGCCATAAGCCAGAGCTGAGCAGTGCTCTGGTTATAATTAATTAATTAATTTAAATACATTAATTTTATTAAAGTAATGTGCCTTACTGTGAGTAGAACCTTGTAGGAGCCTTGTTATATCACTGGAGGGAACTACACGCTACACACAGGGAATCTTTGGTGCAGTTGTTTCTCCCCTACTCCCCCACCCCAGGTAAGATGAAAAGAAAATACTGACCCAGGCACAAAGGAAGGGAGGGAGGGAGTATGGAAGGGGGAAAAGACAGATGAAAGAATGAAAAGAAAGTAAAATGTGATGGGTGAAATTTAGAATCCAAAAGAGAACATCAAGCACAAAATAGAACAATCAGCAGTAAGAATTTGCAAAGTAGAAGACAGTGTATGAAGCGTAAAGTTCAAGCTCAGTTCTATGTGTGTGAATATGTAAGTGGCACAGGAGAAAGTGGCTACATTTAGGATCATCAGTTCCATAAACATATTTACAGGGGATGACAAAATAGCTTCTCCAGTGTGTGTGTGTGTGTGTGTGTGTGTGTGTGTGTGTGTATGTGTTTGTGTGTGTGTGTGTGTGTGTTTGTGAGTGTGTTTTTGTGAATGAGTCTGTGAGTGTGTGAGTGTGTCTTTTGTGTGTGTGTGTTTACGTGTGTGAGTGTCTGAGTGTGTGTTTTGAGTGTGTGTTTGTGTGTGAGTCATGTGAGTGGTAAAACAGGCACTCTTCGATGTGAGCCATTTTGTCATCCCGTGTAAAGATTTGCATTCAGATTGCTTTCAAGTGAACACAAACTTAAGAAGCTAAGACCAAGCAAATCACAAATGGAGAAATCATTTCAATTGCTGCTCAGTTAATGTTGCAGATATTTAATGGTCTCTTGCAGCAGGGCCGTGGGGTGGATGATTCCTTTCACGTGGGCATTCAGAACCCCTCTGCTGACCAGTCATTGCCTCTTGAAGCAGGGCTATCGGATGGATGACTCCTTTCACATGGGCACTCAGAACCCCTCTGCTGACCAGGCAGCTCTCCCCACACACCCCGCAGTGCTTCAGAACCCTCCTAGTCTCTGCACTTCACAGTGATGTCAGCTGAGGTTCATGCAGCTAGAATTCCTCACTTCCCTACTGAATCTGGCTGTTTTTTTCTTTGCTCATTAGCCTGGGACAATTAAAACAGCACGGTTTGATTGATGACAATTCATCTGTAAATATAATTACAAACTGGGACACTGGAACTGAGAAAAGACTTGGAAATAAAGAGGTTGTACTAATAATTCAGAATCAGCTATTTTATATTTTCAAACATTTCATCAACGGTGTTAACTTAGAAGTGTCACATGCCTTAGTGTCTGCTTAGGGTTCTGGGATACCTCCTTTCTCTTTAGTTCCCTTCTTATGATGCTCTTTTTTTAAAAAAAAATTATTTATTTATTTATTCATTCCCTTTTATTGCCCTTGTTGTTTTATTGTTGTAGTTATTTTTTTTTCTTCATTTAAGAAAGGAGACATTAACAAAACCATAGGATAAGAGGGGTACAGCTCCACACAATTCCCACAACTTGATCTCCATATCCCGTCCCCTCCCCTGATAACTTTCCCATTTTCTATCTCTCTGGGAGTATGGACCCAGGGTCGTTGTGGGTTGCAGAAGGTGGAAGGTCTGGCTTCTGTAATTGCTTCCCTGCTGAACATAGGCGTTGACTGGTCGATACAGAATCCCAGCCTGCCTCTCTCTTTCCCTAGTAGGGTGGGTCTCTGGGGAAGCAGAGCTCCAGGACACATTTGTGGGATCGTCTGTCCAGGGAAGTCTGATTGGCATCATGTTGGCATCCAGAACCTGGTGGCTAAAAAGAGAGTTAACATACAAAGTTAAACAAATTATTGAACAGTCATGGACCTAAAGGCTGGAATAGTGCAGATGAAGAGTTGGGGGTTACTCCCTGCAGACTCTTGTGTACTTCTGCTTTCAGGTATATATTTTTCCCTGGTTTATGGGCACGTGTAACATATGCTGTATCTCAGGGGACCTGATCTATATCTAAGTTTGGGGCTTTATTGGGGAGTGGACCACCTGGAATGGAATCAGAGAATACTATGAAAGGAAAGGTCTCACCTGAGTGATGAAGCTGAAGGATTGTCATTCCACACCTGAAGTCTCTGGTCACAGTCTGAAGTGAAGCATGTTGGGGTGGCACTCGTTGTGTTGATTAGGTTGCGATCGGTGGATGCAATATTATTTGATATGAATTGAGAGAAGCATGCAGGAAAATGAGCCCCACCCTAAGGTTTCAGGGCTGGGGGAAATGTAGGCTCTATAGTGGAAATGTGAGGTTCCTGCTGTCTTAGGGTTCAAGAAGACAATGGTTAGTTATTGTTATTATCTCATTATCTGGTAATTGGGTTAACTTTGAAAAGTCCCTTTGTTAGGGTTTGCTGTATAATACCCAGCATCTTGTATCTAGCTGTGCTACCAGTTGCTTCTGTTCTCCCTGGTCTAGGTTTTTGAGAGAGTCAACATATCAAAGACTCAGCCTATGTATTAAGAAGACTCAGTCTGTGTTTTAAAAAGTTCTAGACATATGATCAATTTTTCCCCTCTCATATTAATTAAATAGTGGTTGTTGTAGTTATTAATGTCATTGTTGTTACATAGGGCAGAGAGAAATGGAGAGAGGAGGGGAAGACAGAGAGGCAAAGAGAAAGATAGACACCTGCATACCTGCTTCAACACTTGTGAAGTGACTCCCCAGCAAGTGGGGAGTCAGGGGCTAGAACCAAGATCTTTACACCAGATCCTTGCACTTTGCACCACTTGCTCTTAACTCGCTGTGCTACAGCCTGACTTCCATGATGTTCTATATTCTATACTATATTTCCTTCTAATATTTTATGTATCTCACTTTCTCTTATCACCTTTATTTTTTATAATGTTTCGCACTTGTACCTTCTCTTTGTCAATAAAACTGAGATAGAACATCTTGGTTTATTTTATCTTTTAAAAGAAATACTGATAGGTGATTGTGATTATACCTTCACCAAAATCAACCATAGGGTTGTTTTATTTGACTTTGAAACAAGACAGAATCTTCCTGGTGAGGACTACAGAGTAGGATTTTCAGGACTGGGGGATAGAGGCTTAATATTGGCGTTCTCCTAGACTGACAGTCTATATCTGCCCTTGGTGATATTTCTCCTCCATTTTCTCTGCTTGTGTTCTGTGATCATTTTATCTTCCTCCACTGAGCATACCTACCATCCTTCCTCATAAATATGCATCCAACTTCCTGGAACACTCCTAAATAACTAGGAACTATTAGGTCACCCTAATTATACTCTGAATAAAATCAAGATCTCCACTTCTTTTTTGAAGCTTTCTTTAAAAATGGTCCCAATTTGCTTTTAAGGCAATAGACCCTTCTTTAAAAAGCTGTCCTGGGGATTTGTCTAGCCATGTCTTATTTGCTAGTATCTTTTTGTCCCCATTCTGTGGCATATCTGATAAGTCCATGTAGGTGGAGTCATTTCCTCTGCCTTGCCTCAGAATTCAGCTATAATTCTCCTTGTCTATCACCATGTTTTTCCCTAATGGAAAGAAAACAGATGACTGAGATGGGTTCTCACCTGGGCCCGTGCTATTTGACTGGGAACCAAATAATCCTTCTGAGTTCATATAGGTGTTTGTTCCCAGAGCATTGATCCAGATTCCTAACCACAGCTCAGTCTATGAGAAAAGAAGCCTAATTCACAGCTCAACTCTCTGCATATTTACTGGCTTCCTTCTCCATCAGAAATCTTCTATTTATTTTATTTATTTATTCCCTTTTCTTGCCCTTGCTGTTTTTCATTGTTGTAGTTATTATTGCTGTCATGGTTGTTGGATAGGACAGAGAGAAATGGAGAGAGGAGGGGAAGACAGAGAGGGGGAGAGAAAGACAGACACCTGCAGACTTGCTTCACCGCTTGTGAAGCGACTCCCCTGCAGGTGGGGAGCCGGGGGCTCAAACTGGGATCCTTATGCGGGTCCTTGCGCTTTGTGCCACCTGCGCTTAACCCGCTGCACTACAGCCCTACTCCCCTCATCAGAAATCTTATACCTCTTCTAGGAGCTTCAGTGAGAAGTAGAAACTACTCATGTTTTATGGATTAAAGACTCTTTCAAAACTCAGGCTTTGTGTTTAGTTATTTTAAGTCTGATGACTGTTCATTGAAATGGTACGAACTTATACTTTAGATCTCAAGGTTTAAATTAATAAAGGGAGTACTATATTTTCTTTTTCTAATTTTTTTAAATTATATTTATTTATTTATTGGATAGAGACTGCCAGAAATCAAGAGGGAAGGTGAGAGAGAGAGAGAGAGAGAGAGAGAGACCTGAAACACTGCTTCACCACTCATGAAGCTTTCCCCATGCGGGCGGGGACCCGGGACTCCAACCTGGGTCCTTGTGCATTGTGACATGTGCACTCAACCAGGTGAATCACTACTTGGCCCTTGTAGCACTGTATTTTCCGTAGAAGTCTTGGTGCCATGTTAAAATTTGTTGAGAACACAGGCTTCTTGGAATTAAGGTTATGGTGGTAATTACCTAATTCCTTTATGATTTCACATTTCAATAACATTTTTATTGACTTATAAGCACCTCTCTACCCTGATTTCCCACTCCTTTTCTCTCTCCCTCCCTAGAAATTGAATTTCACAGAACCTAGGAGGTATGTTTATTTTTACTTCTTTCATTTTCTTTGATTATTTATATCTTACATATTTGAGAAAACCTCTATCAATTCTCTTTCACGTTATGGCTTTCTTTGCTTAGCATAAGCTCTCTAAATTCTATCCATATTATCACAAGAAACAGAATTCTTCTTTCTAAACAACTGAGCAGTGTTTCATTAATTATATATGTCTCACATATTTATTAAGTCATTTTTTTGCACAGTCATTTTGTTTCAGTTAATGTCTAGGCTATTATGAATAAGGATAATTCTTTGGATTACAGAGCATAGATCTGATAATAAGAAAATGAGGCAGTAGAATTTTGGTGGTTGGTACAGTGAGGTTTACACAGACATAGAGTTGTAAAGTAGCACTCCTGAATTCTTTTTTTTTTTAATTTTTTAATATTTATTTATTTTCCCTTTTGTTGCCCTTGTTGTTTATTATTATTATTGTAGTTATTATTGTTGTTATTAATGTCCTCGTTGTTGGATAGGACAGAGAGAAATGGAGAGAGGAGGGGAAGACAGAGAGGGGGAGAGAAAGACAGACACCTACAGACCTGCTTCACTGCTTGTGAAGCGACTCCCCTGCAGATGGAGAGCTGGGGGCTCGAACCGGGATCCTTAAGCCGGTGCTTGCGCTTTGTGCCATGTGCGCTTAACCCACTGCACTGGGATGCATTGGATCGACCTTCCCGTGGTGCATCCCGTGAGTCCCCATTCATTGGGGAAACTGACGATCCTTCCTAGCCGACTGAATCCACATGGATCCCAGTCACTTTCAAAGCCAGCAACAAGCAGCTCCTGACCGCTTTCAACCTGACCTGTTGACTGGCTACGGAAGAAGGGCAAACGCTCGAAGAAGAAGAACCCACTGCGCTATCAACTGACTCCCCTGAATTCTTTACTTATTTTAAATATTAATCATTTTCTTTCCTGAGGTATTTGCAAATATTTCCTCCTGGTCACTAGGTTGCCTCTTCATTTTTGTGGTGGTTTCTTTTATCATACAAAGAGATTTTGTTTTGATGTAGTTCCATTTATTTTTTGCTTTGATTTCCTTTGTTTTTGAGTCATTATTGTCGTTTGAATTAGACCAGCATCTAATTCTAACATTATTCATGCAGAAAATTATTTTAGGTTTTGAATAATGTTAGCCATTTTTTTTTTGCTGTGTTCAGTAAAGAAAACCATTTGATTTATTTTATTCTTTGTTAGCTACATATGTTTTTTTTTCATTTACATCAGTGGAATATATATTCGGTGTATTTCTTTTAAAAATGTGGGTCTTAAATGGAAACTGAGGGTTATGAAAGCTGTATAATTTAAGCTAGACAATATCAGATCATATCTACTTTGTATTCCTGAACTCTGTTATACTTTCTAACAGTTATTGCTACATAGCCTGTAGGTAACCATTTATTTGTATTCATTTTTCTCAACTGTAACAAGTTAGGTTTTAATTACTTAATGGAAAATGGACATTTTAGCCTCAAATTGTTAATGTTAAACATGCTAAAAATCAGTGACTAAACACCAGAAGCTGGTGAAATAGTTTACGTGACTGGCTGACTGTTTTGCCATGTGGACGGCCCAGGTTCCCATCAGTGAATGCATCAATGAAGCTTCATTGTTCTTGCCTGTTTCCCTTTTCCTTTGTGCCTCGCTCTGTTTCTCTGTCTCTATCTGGAAAAGTCAGCCTGTCATGTCAAAACTCCAGGGATGATTTCAAAAATTTCAAACACAAAGACCTCATGTGAAACTCTTGATATCTCTAATGTGTTTGGGGTTAATAAAAAGGACCACAATGAGAAACCATTTTCCCTAGCTAAGTGTACAGTGGTTTTCTGAGGCTCTTTATCTGTATCTAGGAACAGATCTCATGAGATTTCAGATGAATTAATTCCTCTTAATGCTGGCTTGTGTTTTGAATTAATCATTCAAATATATAAGAATATTACACTTCCTAATATAAGTCCAGAATATTTTTTTGCAGAGGGTGACAGAGATAGATAGAAGGGAAGGAGGGAGGGAGGGAGGGAGGGGGAGAGAGAGAGAGGGAGGGAGGGAAAGAGAGAGAGAGAGAGAGAGAGAGGCTATAGCATCAAAGTTTGTCCTCCTGCAGTGGGAATCAGGCAAACAGGTGTACTATCTGCATGAGTTATCTTCATAGCCCTCAAGACACCTTGAAACATGATTCAGTCCTTTCAATTTGACACTTTCTTCAGAAATCTCTCATAGTTATCTCTGTGGTTCTTCAGAGCTTTTAATTCCATCAGGTGAAGGGTAACTCAGTGGGGGAATCTTGCTGGTTTGGGCTCCCTCTCCCCACACAGAATACCTGCATCTCATTAAAGCAATCAGCCATGCTTTTATGTTTTCCTGTTGGTTTACTGTTTGTGGTGTGGTTGCCTGTTCACTCAGTGGGAACGTATAATCCTGAGAATCAGGGAAGTTTCTTAGAACTCTTTTATTTCTCAACACTTTTTAATTCAAAGAGACAACTCACTAACGCTGTAAACAAGTTTCCATGACCTTGCCAGCTGCTTGAGTTAAAACAAGATAGATCACTCACTGTCCTTCCACCTCCTTCAGGCTGAAGGTCAAGATTTCTGTCTTTGTCACAAGGATTTCTATGTCACTTCAGTAAACATGTGATCATGACCAACCTCCCTCTCTCTCTTCAACACACAAAAAACACAACTTTTAAGGGACAAAGCAGGAAGTGGATTGTATCCACATACATTGGCTAGAACTTTGGTGTGTACTTGTGTTTCTTACACTGTTGATACTCAACCTATGGCAAATGAAATCAGACTTTCCATGTGTCCCCAAACATTCCTGGCTCAGAGGTATGCAGATTGGTCTAAGGATTAAGACAAATATTTTGCTGGAAGTATCTGACAGGTCACTCTGCACTCATAGAGCTTAGTTTGTGCCCAAGATTCAATGGTGTCATTGTCAGTTTAATTATATGTCTCTTTGGTAACACTGGAGCTCTATGGGAACAAGAGTTAGTCATCTTCACTTGTATTTCCTGCAGTTCCTTGTCTAGCTCCTGAGTTGGCTGATTGATCCACTTACTGACTGATGTTTTTTGATCAGACCCAGTGAGGGATATTAGCTTCATTTTACCTGAGGGAAGTTGAGTGTTCTTTTTTAACTTTTATTTATATTTTGGCTGTGAGCATACTAAGGTTCTTGTTATATCCAGTGAGATTTCTCTCCAACCCAAGGTAGAGTTTTTAGAATAGAGACTCTCACTAGTAAATTATCCCAACGTAACTTACTCCAGATACCTTGCAACACTGACAGTGGCAATGCATGGTGCTGGGCAGTATAAGACCAATCACTGTGTTTCAAAAGCCTGTGTTTATAGATCTTCACATGTGTGACACAGCTTGACATCCAGCACTAATAACCTTGATCCCTGTTCCCCCACACCCCACCTCCTTTGTCTACAATAAATTTTTTAATTTTTTTATTTATAAAATGGAATTATTGATAAGACCATAGGATAAGAAGGGTACAACTCCACACAATTCCCACCACCAGAGCTCCATATCCCCTCCCCTCCCCTGATAGCTTTCCTATTCTTTATCCCTCTGGGAACATGGACCCAAGGTCATTGTAGGATGCAGAAGGTAGAAGGCCTGGCTTCTGGAATTGATTCCCAGCTGAACATGGGTGTTGACAGGTGGATCCATACTCCCAGCCTGCCTCTCTCTTTCCCTAGTGGGGCAGGGCTCTGGAGAGGAAGGCAGGACACATGGTGGGATCCTCTACCTAGGGGAGTCAGGTTGGCATCATGGTAGCATCTGGAACCTGGTGGCTGAAAAAGAGTTAACATATAAAGCAGGATAAATTGTTGACTAATTGTGAACCTAATGGCAAGAATATTGCAGATGAAGACAAGATTGTAAGATCACAGGGGTAAAACTCCACACAGTTCCCACCAGCAGAGTTCTGTGTCCCATCCCTTCCATTGGAAGCTTCCCAACTCTTTATTCCTCTGAGCATATGGACCAGAATTCTTTATGGGGTGCAGAAGGTGGGAGTTCTGGCTTCTGTAATTGCTTCTCTGCTGGACATGGGTGTTGACAGGTGGATCCACACCCCCCGCCTGTTTCTCTCTTTCCCTAGTGGGGTATGTAGGGTTCTGGAGAGGTGAGATTCCAGGACACACTGGTGAGGTCATCTGCCCAGAAGTCAGGATGGAATCATAGTAGTTTCTGCAGTTTGGTGGCTAAATCTAGAATATATTTTCTCAGGTAACATCACCTCAAAAAATAAAAAAAAAAAAGGACGATAAGTGAGCACTAAGGGCCTAATAGTGGTGTGTCCTGAGAAATCATTCTCCTGCCTGAGGTGCTTCTGAATCATTAAAAGTTCAATTCTCCCTTAAGGCAAGGCAGGGGCAAATAAAGGTCTGGGAAGAAGGAAAAATATTTCCTTAAATAAGAGCTGGTGTGTTTGGTAAGTGATAAATAGTTCAGTCCAGCCCAGAGTTCAATATTGAAATGTGGGGCTGAGACAGAAGACTGTCAGAGGAGGCAAACATTTTCTTGCCGGGGAGCCTACATTCTCCTTTACTCAAAGGAGTTGGGACTCTGTCCTGGAGGTGACAGGAATCGTCTTTGGAAGGTCACGGGTTATTGAGTTTACACATTTAAATCGTGATTATTTCTCATACTGCTGTTTTTGCTCTGTATATTTCTGGAGTTAGAATGCATCCTTTGATAAAAAGCCATCTCCCTTGTCCCTGCTTTAGAATTCTCTCATCCATTTTCCCAGTGGATAGAATTTACCCTAATGATTGGACCTAATGTAGCCTGAAAGTCATGCTACCTCACTGGAATATGAAATCATCTATTCCGGAGTGTTTTCCACTCACTGCTCTGTCTGGAACTGTGGTTTCTCCTGCCATCAAACTTTCATGATGCCACAAAGGCATTCATTGTTGGAACTTGCACACTGTGGTCACTCAGACCTACCCGGCCTCTTCAGAAGGCTTAATTACTGTTGGAGGACCCCTCATCCCCACACAAAACCCACATGATTGGCTTAGTCCCATGTCAGGAAATCTACTGGTAAATAATTCACAGTAAATACGGCCCCAGCAGGGAATTGCAAGTACCCATCTTTCATGACCGGTGGCGTCTCCAGTGACATGCCATGCTGCACCGACGGACCCCGGACCCATTAATGAACGCTCATCCTTAGAGTGAGGACTCCCTCCGGCCCTGGGTATCTGAGCTGTCTGGAGCCTTGTCATTCACGATTGTCCACCGGGAAGGGCAGTTCTTCTAGGAAACCGATTCCCACTATGTCTTCTCTTCTGTAA
This sequence comes from Erinaceus europaeus, assembly GCF_950295315.1. NCBI lineage: Eukaryota > Metazoa > Chordata > Mammalia > Eulipotyphla > Erinaceidae > Erinaceus > Erinaceus europaeus. The sequence goes on along the minus strand of NC_080164.1, from coordinate 3,571,122 downwards.
GGATGACAGTTTTCTAAATGCTTTATGATTTATTTTTCCTATTCAGGGCTTTTATAGCACCAGAATGAGACTTTTAATTCAACTACCTTGTCTGTTGAAGATATATATATTAAAATACACTCCTTCCTGGGGATGTCATTGTCCTAGCTATCTATTTCATGCTAAATGTCACACATCTGACTCTCACTCTCAAGAAGCTTACAGTTTAGTGCAGTGGTAAAGATGACAGTAAAATGGTCAAGTGCAGTAGAGGTGACAAATTGCTCCCACACATTAAGCCCTCTGGAGCACACTGCTGTCTTGGGGAATATTTGGCCCTGAAAGTTGCTGATCTGGCGTTCCCCATTTTCCATGCCAGATTTTACTTGGTTGCATTTTGCAGGATGAATACCTTCCATTATTATTATTTTTTTTACTCTAAAGTTAACAACTTACTTTCTTGTCAGCCTGTCCTCTTTCATTTTTTTAAATTAATTTTTTAATTGTCTTTATTTGTTTGTTGGATAGAGACAGCCAAAAATTAAGAGAAAGGGGGAGATAGAGAGGGAGAGAGACAGAAAGATGCCTGCAGCCCTGATTCACCACTCGTGAATCTTTCCCCATGCAGGTGGGGGCCAGGGCCTGGAACTCAGGTCCTTGTGCTCCGTAACCTATGTATTAGGCCAGGTGCACCACCACCCAGACCCTCTTTCACTTATTATTTATTTGTTTGTTTGTTTTATTTATTTTTGGCTCCAGAGTTATCGCTGGAGCTTGGAGCCTGCACAACAAATACACCACTCTTAGGCAAGATGTCTGCCGCCTTCTCTTCCTCCTCCTTCTACTTTTTTCTTTTTTGATAGAGAACAAGAGAAATTGGTGGGGGGGGCAAGGGAGAAAGAAAGAAAGAAAGATAGGAAGGAAGAACTAGAAAGAGAAAGACACCTGCAGCCTTGCTTCATCACTCAGGGAGTCCCCCCCATACACACACACACAAACAGAGGTAGAGAGCCGTGCCTTGAACCCAGCTCCTTGCACATGGTAATGTGGGTGCTACCCCCTAGCCCCTGGCTCTCTTTTATGGTTTTTTAAAAAATATTTATTCCCTTTTGTTGCCCTTTTTTTGTTGTTGTTGTAGTTATTATTGTTGTTGTTATTGATGTCCTTGTTGTTGGATAGGACAGAGAGAAATGGAGAGAGGAGGGGAAGACAGAGAGGGGGAGAGAAAGATAGACACCTGCAGACCTGCTTCACCGCCTGTGAAGAGACTCCCCTGCAGGTGGGGAGCCGCTGGGTCTCCTAGCAGGATCCTCACTCTGGTCCTTGAGCTTAGCTCCACAGGCACTTAACCTGCTGTACTACCACCCGACTCCCTCTCTTTTACATTCTGAAGTTTTTATATTGTGGTAGCTTTGTTTCATTTATTTATTCATGTATTTACTTATTTATTTTTACCAAAGTCCTGCTTGGCTCTGGCTGATGATGGTACTGGGGACTGAACCAGGGACCTGGGGTCCTCAGACATGACAGTCTCTTTGTATAACCATTATGCTGTCTACCCACACATCATAGAACTCTTCAAGGGAAGATTTCATACCGCTTCAAACTACGTGTGGCCACAGCTCACCCACCATCAAAATCCTTTAACTTTCCTAGTGACTCTGTGTATGAAGTTCTGGTGACCTGGTTTGAGCAGAGAGGAAGTTGGAGTGGAGAGACGCTGACTCCTGTACCCCAGTGAGCAGGGCTGCTCAGCGAGATGGCTCAGCTGACCAGCCTTTCTTTGTGTGACTTCAAAAGCCCCGTGCATAGGCCCTGTTCTAAAATGTGACCCTGCCAGATACCTGAACACCATTAGTTTTGGAAGTTTCCCTTTGCTTATGGTGCTAAGAACAGAACAAAGGGGTTGGGTGGACTCAGGAAGTTTCCACAGGCCCTGGAGTCACAGGAGGACTGGTCTTTGCAGATTCTCATTCATCCGATTTGTGGAACAGGAACACTGGTAGGCAGGAGTCAACCAAGCTGGGACTTGTTTCTTTTAATTTCACATCAAGAGAAACAGTTGGAAAGAGAGGGAGGGAGGGAGGGAGAGGGAGGGAGGGAGGGAGGGGAAAGACAGCCCAGTGACAAGGCTGCCCCTGCAGGAGTGGAACCCTGGCCTTGTTGAAGGCCAGGTCTGCACTATGCCAAGGGAGCTCCTCCCCGACCTGTCCTTCCAGATTTCAATGCCACTGATGTAAGTTTCTGCCTGCCCTGGAGCCTCACTTGCTGCATTTGCTTCTTCCTTACCCCCCCGAGAATAGTGTGCAAGGCAGGCTCTGTGATCTCTCTTAAGAAACACTTATGCATACAAAACAGACTTGATTAGAGATCTGGGGGGTAGTGACTAGCTTTTCCTGAGCAGCCCTGACAACAACCTAAAATTATATATTAGGTATTCCATTAAATTACATATATACATTTAACTGTGGGAAGATGATATTAGAGGGTATTATAGAAAACACAGATGGAAGATATGTGGCTATCTGGGGGTGGAGATTGTATGGAATTGTACCCCTCTTATCCCTTAGTATTGTTGATCATTATTAAATCACTAATACAATAAAATAATATAGAAATCTATTGAAAGAGGAAAGCTTTCAAATACCTTTTCCCAGAAGTGATTCACTCCATGAGCTGTTATCAATTTCTAGCTGTCCTATTTGATGCTGCAATATAGCTGACATTATCTGCATGGTTACTGAGAAGGATTTAATTTTCAATTTTTGGACATGTTGTAATATTTAAATGATGTTTTGCATTTTATTTCTGTATGTGATTACTAAAATGTATTTTAACAATACCCTAAACAGTTCAGGTATATTAAATGCTATATTGTTGGGATTCTAAATAAATTTTGGAAAGAGTCAAAAACTGAATAATGTCCAGTGGTATATTTTTTAATTAGACTTAATTTTTGGCTTAAGATCTGTGGCTAATTTAAATGCTAGAGAAATTACTTAATGTCTCATTAGCAGGGTGGAAATATTCATGTTTTATACTTTAATATTATGTTGATAATGAAAATGTTTCATTATGATGAGGGAAAATTGTAAGTCAATATTCAATAAAGCAACGCTATTTGAAAAATATCAAAGTTGCCTTTTATTCTAAAAGGATATTTTATTTTTAATAGACCACATTTAAGATGCTGAGTGTTCTGGCATGTTACTATGTGAAAACCCTTCTCTACAGCTTCACAGATGTACTCACATCCTCTTTCTCTCTTTCCTAGATAGATAACAGAGACATGGGGCAAACCTTGGCCTGGGAGAGCTGCACTGCAGAAGAGCGAAAGGCTCTGGACTACTGGGAGATGGGGCAGGAGAGGGCACCCGGTGCCCAGGGCAGCACGATGGATGGTAGCAGGACAGATGGGCTGCTGGTGGGAGTGCGCATAGCCACAAGGAGCTAAGAAGTTGTACTTATGTCATGATAACTGTCCTGAAAATCAATTTTTCTCCTAATAAATGATTTCAGGAGGAGAAATATGGAGAGGGAGAGAGAAAGAGAGAGAGAGAGAGAAAGAGAGAGAGAGAGAGAGAAAGAGAGAGAGACAGAGAGAGAGGAGGGGAGGGGGAAAAGGGGAGATAAAGGGGAGAGAAAAAAGGAACGAGAGGAAGGGAGATGAAAAAGGAGAGAGAGAGAGAGAGAGAGAGAGAGAGAGGCGCTCATGCATATAAAACAGACTTGATTAGAGATGGGGGGATGACTGGCTTTTCATGAGCAGCCCTGCAGAGAGAGAGAGAGAGAGAGAAAATAGTAAAGCAAATAGTCTTCTAACGTTTGCCTGCCCAGTGTCATGGTTTTAGATCCATTACTGTGGATTCATTTCTGCTTCACACTGTTTGCTCTTCTGGTTCTCACTGTGTAGAAGGAACTGCATAAGTGCATGAGAGACAGTGAGTCACAGGTATAACCTGACTACGGCTGCATTCACAGGAGGCCCCAAAGCATGTTTACTTGTGGACTAAGGCATTCACCAGAGACTTACCTTGCAAGTAGGTTGGGGTTAGGTAATTCCATATTTAAGACATCTGTTTTTTTTTTTTTTTCATGGGAGGTCTGAGCCAATATTTAGCTGAAGGGTAAAACATGTCCTTTTGTTTCCAGCAAAATCTCTATTTACTTGTAAGGCACTATCAAGCCATTATCAAAGAAATGTGAACCGGTACTTAAGTTGACGCTTTGTGGCCTCCCCACCCTCTGCTAAAATAGGAAACTCAAAGGACATGTCTCTCTCTGAACAAAACACACTGTATGAGCTCCACACAATCCAATGAGAGATTGAAAATGTTTCCCAGAGTTTTTGCTGACCTGACATCTCTTGGAAAATAAAATCTCCCTCCAGAAAGGCTGAGAGCCACAGCACAAGTGAGGACAGACTCTAAATGATGCCTCCGAGGAGAGGCGGAGGTTGGGCAGTTCAAAGCAGTTCAATTCTGGTCTCCTAGAAAAGGGGACTCTTGAGGTCACCCAGAGTGCTGCTCTCCACAGGAACCAAGCTGCTCACAGAAGTTGCCACTTATCCAGGGAACAGCACAGCCCTGCTATCTCAGGGGGAGGTCTGCTTCTTCTAGGGCTAAGAATCTCATGTTCCTAAAATGCTTCTTATTTATTCATTTGTCTTCACCACTGCCAACTAATTTTAGCTGGAGCCTTGGTATTCTTTTTATTATTATTATTATTATTATTATTATTATTTATAAAGAGGAAACAGTGATAAAAAACATAAGATAAAAGGGGTACAACTCCATACAATTCCCACCACCAGAGCTCCCTATCCCCTCCCCTCCCCTGATAGCTTTCCTATTCTTTAACCCTCTGGGAGTATGGACCCAAGGTCATTATGGGGAGCAGAAGGTGGAAGGTCTGGCTTCTGTAACTGCTTCTCCACTGAACATGGGTGTTGACAGGTGGGTCAATATTCCCGGCCTGTCTCTCTCTTTCCCTAGTGGGGAAGGGATCTGGGGAGGCAGGGTTCCGGGACACATTGGTGGGATCATCTACCCAGGGAAGTCAGGTTGGTATCATCTTAGCATCTGGAACCTGGTGGCTGAAAAAAAGAGTTAGCATATAAAGCCAAACAAATTGCTGACCAATCATGAAACTAAAGGCTGGAATTGGGGCGGGGATGCCCATTTTGTAGATAGTAGGGATATTTTAGTTATTCCCTGGGGTCAGACACAAACTCAGAGGCTTGTGTCTGATATTTAACCCCTCTCTCCTCTTCAGTGGTAATTCACCCACATTCTCTCAAGCTACTAACTGGTTCCCTTTATAGGTTTCTTGTGGTATCTGAAAGAAGGATGTTTGTCTTGGGTTGTAAAAAAAATTCATGGTGTATTTTTCTATGAAAAAATAAGGAGTAGGGAGTGAGGCAATAGCACAGTGGGTCAAGGGCACATGGTGCAAAGCACAAGGACCAGCATAAGAATCCCAGTTCGAGCCCCCTCCTCTCTCCATTTCTCTGTCCTATCCAACAATGATGGCATCAAGAACAGCAACAATAACTACAACAATAAAACAACAAGGGCAACAAAAAGGAAAATAAATAAGTATAAAAATTTAAAAAATAAAGAGTCAAAAATGTTGAGTTGAAGAACATGTTCAGTGGTACTCCACGTGCACTAAGTCCTGGGAGAGAGAAATAGAGAGAGAAGGGGAAGACAGAGGGGGAGAGAAAGAGAGACACCTGCAGAAGCAGGAGAAGCAATTACAGAAGCCAGAACTCCCACCTTCTGTTCCCCATAAAGAATTTGATTCATACTCCCAGAGGGGGAGAAATGTTAGGGGAAGATGACCAGAGGGCTCTGAACCCCAATTCTGTCAGGACTCTGAGAGAGAAGTAAAAAAAAAAAGTAAGGACATTCAGAAGTAGCAATAGGTGTAGGTGTGACTTAGAAGACAGAACCATAGAAAAAATGGGATAGAGTGGTCTGGGAGGTGGTGCAGTGGATAAAGCACTGGGCTCTCTAGCATGAGATCCTGAGTTTCATCTGCAGCAGCACATGTACCAGAGTGGTGTCTGGAGCTCTCTCTCTCTCTCTCTCTCTCTCTCTCTCTCCCTCCCTCCCTCCCTCTCTCCTTCCCTCCCTATCCCTCTTATTGATAACTAAATAAAATATTTAAAATAATTATATATTAGAAGGACTAGTCAACTCATATATGTGACCTTGGGAGAACTACTACAGCTTCCAACTGAGGGTATGGGGACTCAAAACTCTGTTTGTTGGAACAGTGTGGAACTATACCTCTGTTAGTTTGAAATTTTGTAAATCAATATTAAATTACTAGTTTAAAAAGAGGGTGATAGGAGTGGCTCATAAGTCTATAGAAGGGATAAAGTCCGAATACCAGAGAGTAAGTACTTTAGGCTTTGTAGACCAGGCAAACAGGTAAGAGTTTCTGTATTTCTCACCATATCCCCTATCTTCTCAGCAGACTTCAGGGAAAGCCAACGTGCCATGACAAGGCTAGTTCAACCAGTCATCTCTCCTATATGTGAATGTGGATGATTGAATGCTGGTGAGAAAGAGAAATTGTGGCATTAGTTCTATGCATTCCTCATAACTTTCATTGAATATTATTAGTACCATTAATTATTCTGGATGTTTCAGGAGCTGTATGTTATGTCTACTCTGCACAGAAATAAATTTAAAAAACATAAAAATAGAGTAGGAAGCCTGCATCACCATATGTATGATCTCATTTTGAACCCAGGTAACACATGAAAACACTGGGACAAGAAGCTTTAGTGCTGTGATATCTGTCTGCCTCTGTTTCTCCTTATCTGAATAAAAACAAGATGGTGTGGAGAGGTCAAATTGCTTATATGCAAGTATCTAGCTCTACAAGAAAGAAAGAAAAAGAAAGAAGGGAGGTAAAAAGAAAGGAAGGAAGGGGAGAGAGAGGGAGAGGGAGAGGGAGAGGGAGAGGGAGAGGGAGAGGGAGAGGGAGAGGGAGAGGGAGAGAGGGAGGGAAAAAATATACAAGCAAGTAACTAACAGCGAAACAATAAAAAATGGCATCTGAGCTACGGAGAAGCAAAACAAGCTGTGGTATGCCTACATTATGGCATGTCTCCTCACAGATCAACCTGACCCAAACCCCAAACCTGTGCTTTGTCCGCACCATCTAACCCCGCCCCTTTGTAACAAGATATGCTACTTTTTTATTCTTGTGAAATAAAGACTGCTGACATTATGCTAAAATTTATATCATAGCTTCGTTTAGCAGGTCCACCCCCAGCCCAGCCTGTACCTACAGCTGTTTGTTGGATTAGATATCCAGTGTTCACTCTCTCTAATAGATGCTGAGTGCCAGTCTGCTGCTGAGGGTTCTGAAAGCTGCTATTTCTCTACAATAAAAGTGACACTGTGTTTCCCCAGGCTCAGCGACATTGAAATCAGAGGCCATTAGGGCATTTTCCCAGAACAGAACGTACCCCAGAAGAAACAATGTAATGTGGCTTATCCTGGTGTGTTATTTTCTCCCAAGTACTTGTCTCCTTCTCCTGCAAGCTCACATATTTTTAAGCTTCACAAATAACACTCTCAAAAGGACTGTGAAAGGAAAGGCCCACACAGTTATGGGGAACTCTGGTGTGTGTGTGTGTGTGTGTGTGTGTGTGTGTGTGTGTGTGTGTGTGTGTGTGTGTGTTTATTTCTTTAGGTGTTACAGTAGGCTTTATGAGGCCTAGGGAACACGAAAGAATCCCTTCATCACCCTGATTTCTGCACAATTGCAAAGTGAGACCAAGAGAGAATAGATTTACCAGAAGTCAGGTTATAAATCTACTCTCTACTCCACTTAAGCTATATACCAAGCCCATGGCTCAGGTGAACAGACTGCTGAGAACTGGCAAGGGTGACAGCACACCTATTTGTTAAAACTGAACTCATGTAAATTGGGTTTTTCCTTTTCCTCCTGAGACCGTGCTCCAATCTGGGAAGGGGAGTTAGTGAACAAGGAGCCAACACCTACCAGAATCCCATCCTTTCTAGATTGACCCATATATTTAAGTCCCAAGAAAAATGAGGTGAGAAAATTGTTGCTTTCACTGAAAATATTCTTGCTTTTCTTGTTTTGAAACCAGAGCACAGTTCAGGGGAAGGAGGTAAACTGAAAAATTAATGTAAAATGGTGTATAAAAAGACAAATGAACCTAGACTCTGGCAACTCAAGGGACAAGTAAGCAATTACAAGACAGCCCTGTCCCTGAGAAAGAAAACAATTCCCAGGCTGTTACCAGAGACAGGCCCGGGAGTCTGCAAGGAGAGAGATAATCACAAGGACAGATGCTGAGAAAACAGCCTGGGAGCCAGGAGTCAGGAAAAGAGATAACCACAAGGTCGAAAAAGACCCCCCTCCCCTTCCTCACATATGTGAGGTATAGATAATTACAATTGTGAAAGCGCCATGTAATCACATAGTGTAGCTGGACCTTGTCACATAGCCACGTAGTCTGAAACGTATATAAACCTCAGTGAAACTTGGGTACAGGGGCGATTACCAGAGAGCTGCTGCACCAGCCCCTCGGTAATTCAGCCCTACCCAGCTAGAATACTAAAGACTCTTTGTTTTTACATCACTCTGGTCTCTTTGTGCTTTCTTAGATTCTCCAACCTAACACAGGCATGGCTAACAGTAATGTCCAGGACTGAACCTCTTACAAACTCTTTAAATAAGCATGGACAATATGTAAAGCTAGGTGCAAAATTTCAACAAGAATATTATTTCATACATATGCATATATATATATATATCTTCATATATATGTTATATATATGTATTTGGATATATGCTTCTGCATATTTTATATATTTACATAGGTATTTGTATATATGTATGTATATTTCATATATATATATATATGTATCTTTTTCTCCTTCTCTTCTTTTTCTTCTTCTTCCCACTTTCCCTCCCCTCTTCCTCATTCTTGTTCTTTTTTTTCATTGCTACTAGGGTCACTCTTAGGACTTGTTGCCATCACCATGACTCTATTACACCTGGTGGCCATTTATTTATTTATTTATTTATTTATTTATTTATTTATTTATTTAACATAGAAATAGAGAGAAGTGGAGATGGAAGGAGGACAGAGAGGGAGAGGAAGCCTGAAGGCCATATGCACCTGCAGCATTTATTCACGACTTGTGAAGCATTCCTCCTGCAGCTGTGGACCAGGGGCTTGGGCTCAGGTCCTTGTGCATATGTGCGCTCTGACTAGATGCACCATCTGCCTGCCCCTAGGCCGTACATCTTCATGTGTCCTATGGACGATATCAAAACACATTTGACAACTGCCTCTTACCTTTGAGAAACTTCTCATCTAATGGGTAAAGAAGACTTAAAAAAAGAAAGAAAGATCGAGGGTTATTTAAAGCAACTCACCGCCGTAGCTTCCTATATTATGTACTTGAGCGCTATTTTGTTATAAGAGAAAATCTGCTAATGTAATGGCACAGGTGGTACCTGTTATTCTACTTTCAAAGTGGGTATTCCTCACATGAAGGAGATTGCATATGGGGATATTTTAGAAAGCAAGAAAGAATGGACTCCTCTTCAAAGGAGTTATTAGGGTCTGGAAATATCAGAGGAGGCAAAGAAGATATTCTAGATAAAAAAACCCAAACATATATATGAGTATTTTCATACGTTCTTAGCTTAAAGCTGGGGATATTTTTATAAGTGTGGTGTGAGAAAGACTGGATAACAGATTAGGTAGGAAGTCAGATATTCTTTTTTTATATTTATAATTTTTCCCTTTGGTTGCCTTTGTTTAACATTGTGGTTATTGATGTCATTGTTGTTGGATAGGACAGAGAGAAATGGAGAGAGGAGGGGAAGACAGAGATGGGGAGAGAAGGACAGACATCTGCAGACCTGCTTCACGGCCTGTGAAATGACTCCCCTGCAGGTGGGGACTCGAACCGGGATCCTTAAGCTGGTCCCTGCACTTTGGGCCACTTGTGCTTAACCCGCTGCGCTACCGACTGACTCCTGGAAGTCGGATATCTTATGAGAGTTTCAATATTCTCCCGGCATGGAATATTCAGCACTGTTACGACAGTTACGACATTTAACCAGTTGCTGGTATATTTCTATCAGTATGTTGTGCTTAGTGTAACAGGAAGTGAAGGGGCAGGAAATAGTGTACTCACATCAGAAAACCTTGCCACTGATTTGTCAGGGAGATACAGTGGCATAGAAACAAATCAGTGAACTGATTCGGCGCCCGAAGGCGAAGTGCATGTTCTGATCTTACCCTCTGCTGAACCTGTGCAGTGGGAATCCTTCTGTCTTTAAAGACAAAGAAGCTGAAGTTTGAGGAAGTCTGCTAATGTGTTTAAAGAAATGACTGTTTTTGTAGAATTCATTTCATCTTGAACTCTTCTGTTCTTTCCACTTCATCAAGCTGCTGGGAGATCACTGAACAAAGTTACTGCATGTCCTGAGTCAGCCCCCACTTTACCACTGCCGACAGAGCTCACAGCCCCCTCACAGACACAGACACACAGACAGGGGCCAATCCTCCACCTCCACGTTTCCCAAATGGCTGGGGAAGGAAGTCAGAATATGAAAGGCCAACCCATTCTCTCGGTTTTAAAAAGATACACAGTATTTGGTTCTTTCTGAGTTGAAAACAGATCAACTTAGTAAATTTTACATGCCAACCTCATGATCCAATATCCTTGTGAGCCTTACTCTCAGATGCTCTAAGGAAAAGATGTTAGAGGCTGGGTGGTGGTGCATCTGACTGAGCACACATGTTACAGTGCCCTGGTTCAAGTCCCCAGTCCCCACTTGCAGGGAAGAAGCTTTGCAAGTAGCAAAACACTATAGCGGTTGTGTCTCTGTCTCTGATCCTCTGTATCACCTTCTTCCTTTTTGATTTCTGTCTCTATCCAATAAATAAAGATAATAAAAATATTAAAAAGGAAAAGCTGCTACAGTACAATTAAAGAGTACAATTAAATTATGTTCATTTTTCTTAACCTGGATATCATCTGTTCTGACATGCACAGCTAGAATTATTCACTTTCTGTGTCTTGAAGGCAGCAATGTTCTGTTTTATTACTCCTATATCAGATTTACTGAGTAGTCTTGGAGACAGACCAGGGAAAAATCCTTAGAAGCAAAAACATTTCCTTGAATTCTAGATCCTGAGATGTCATTTTTGCATACTCAGTCAGCCATGTTAGAAATTAAGGACTCGATGCTGGCTAGGCTTCCCTGGATTGAAGACCCCACCAATGTGTCCTGGAGCTCAGCTTCCCCAGAGACCCACCCTACTAGGGAAAGAGAGAGGCAGACTGGGAGTAAGGACCCACCAGTCAATGCCCATGTTCAGCGGGGAAACAATTACAGAAGCCAGACCTTCTACCTTCTGCACCCCTCAACGACCCTGGGTCCATGCTCCCAGAGGGCTAGAGAATGGGAAAGCTACCATGGGACGGGGTGGGTTATGGGGATTGGGTGGTGGGAATTGTGTGGAGTTGTACCCCTCCTACCTTATGTTTTTGTTCACTAATCCTTTCTTAAATAAAAAATTTTAAAAAAAAGAAATTAAGGACTCTAGCTACTATACTTCACAGTGACTAAACTTTGATAGGTATATTTCATGTGTGAAGACTCGGAGTTCAGTTACTGTATAAGATGCATCTCTGTAAATTCTAACAGAAAACCAAATTTAATTTTCCACTGGGCATTCTCAGACCTAAGTATTTTACTATACATATTCTTAATGTTATTAATAATTATATATTGCTCTTTTATGTATATGTTACTTTTATGTTATTTTTCTTATTTCTATGGCTTATCAATTCACTTGTATTTCTCTCGATGATATTTTCAAAATTCTTATTTCAATTTATCATCCCTTGTTTTTGAATAGCTTTACTCTGTATGGTCTTCTGGTGTGGGTCTTTGGGATTCAGGACTATTTGCTATTTATTCAGCTCCCTGGATGTCTGTGTGTTACACTTTTGCCCATGTGTGGCCAATTTTCTTCTGTGATCTCTTTAAATACGGTCTCTGGTCTTCTCTTTTCCTTATCCCCAGGTATTCCAATTACTCTCCAATTCTTTTCCTGATGGAGTTTGCTGTTTCACAGAAAACACCTTCTGTCCTCATGAACCCTTCCTTTCCAACTACTTTTCTTTTTAAAGGATTCTACTAGCAACAGTGGATTTCCTTATTTTTATTCTTATTTATTTATCATGGGATAGATACAGAGAGAAATTGAGAAGGGAAAGAGAGTTAGGAAAAGGAGGGACAGCAGCAGTACCACTTCCCCACTTGTGAAGTTTTCTCTCTGCAGGTTGGGACCGGGGGCTTGAGCCTGGGCCCTTGAGCCCTGTAACATGTGCATTCAACTAGGTGCACAAACAAACCGGCCCCTCATTCCAATAGCTTTGCCCTCAGAGACTGGTAGCTTTATCTTCTTTGCCTGATATTCTCTCCTCAAGCTGATTTATTCTACTTACTAGTCCTCTTAGGTAAGTTTTAACTCCATCCAAAATGTAGTTCTGTCTAGAATTTTCTTTATGTGTTTTGTCTATCTTTGGTAAAGTGATCTCTGAGATCCTGAATTTGTGTCTATATTTATGTGTGGAGTCATGAATTATCTTCATAGTAAGCTTTATGAATTCAGACTCAGCTATTTTTCTCCAAATTCCTGTGAGTTTGAACAGTTGTATATTTTTCTTTTCTTTTTTAAATATTTATTTATTGCCTTTTTGTTGCCTTTCTTGTTTCCATTGTTGTTGTAGTTATTGTTGTTGATGACATTGTTGTGGGATAGGACAGAGAGAAATGGAGAGAGAGGAGGGGAAGACAGAGAGGGGGAGAGAAAGACAGACACCTGCAGACCTGCTTCACTGCCTTTGAAGCGACTCCCCTGCAGGTGGGGAGCCCGGGGCTCTAGCCGAGATCCTTAAGCTGTTCCTTGCGCTTTGCACCGTGTGCGCTGAACCCGCTGCACTACCGTCCGACTCCCGTATATTTTTCATGTTTTGATCAACCACAGCTGGTGCTCTGACTTGTTTATTTCTCTTGAGGGTGTAGGGAGAATTCTCTGGATAATCCTGTGTGGATTTCGAAAGAATACGTTCTTGCTATCTTGTTTCAGACTGTACTGTGTCTTTTGGAGCCCCAAGGTCTAGGTCTGAGTGGACCATACACTTTTGTTTCCTAACTTCTCATGGCAACATGAGTGCTCTGCTGTGTGACTATCAAAATGGGGGGTGGGGGTCTGCCCAATGTTAGAGCCCTGCCCCTGGTTCAGACTGCTTTTGCCTACTGCTTCTCCTACTTCACTCACCACATTCATGCCCGTGCCCGTGACTCAGTGAATTTCTTCAAAAATCATAGTTGCTATATTGTGAGATTCTTAATGTTTTTTGTTGTTGTTGTTGTTGACTCCTGTGGTTCTTACTGGAAATGATCTTTCAGATGTTACTTCATGGCCAGACCTCTCAGAAGTCAGTTTCACTACCCTTTAAATCTCGACTTTTCTCTGAAAATAAGGAGTGTTGTGGAGAGGGGCCGTGGTGCCACTGGTAAAGCAAGGACCCAGAGTCCAGCGCCCTGCCCCCACCTGCAGGGGAGAAGCGTCAGGAGTGATAATGCAGGATTGCTGGTGATTCTATTTCTCTCTCGCCCTCTCCCTCCAGCCCTCCCTCCATTTTACTCTGTCTCTCTTCAATAACTAAGTAAATAAATAAATAAATAAATAAATACATATTCTTAAAAGGTGCGTTGATAGTATTTAAGGCTGCTGTGTTGATTGACCACTTTGTAAGTTTCCAGAAGTCAGACTTCAGTCAGGCAGGCCTGACCTTCCTGATGTCTTTCCTGACCTACAATCCCAATTTTGTTCCCTGCTTCTCCCTGTTGGCAGCTTTTTTAATGTGCAGGTTTTTGCCTAGATGAAGGTCTTGGAGTAAATAGCCTCCAACTGAAGTTATTGTTTCTCATTTGCTTTTATCAAAAAGAAAGCTTCTTTTGTGTGTGAAGTTGCCCCCTCCCCTAGGTTTATTTGTTTATGTAGTTGCCAAGAAGTTTCCATTATTCATGGAATGATTCATATTTCTGTGTCTGTGTTAACAAAAGGATATAAATTGTTTGCTGAAGTTCTCATGAAACGATAATAACCAGTGTGACTCTTCAACGACAATAAAAATACATTATAATTGTTATTGTATGTTTTGGTTTGATTACAGATATGATTTTCAATTGTAACAAGTCTTGAAAAAGGTTGAAGAAGAAATTCCTGATACAATAAAACTTGGGAAAGATACTGAGTCCATTGCCCTTGGTTGCAGTCCAGGGGAAGTGGACTTCTTGGCAGTCTATCATGTTGTGGTGAGGCCAGGTGGTGCCCAGCAAAATAATTACACTTGAAAGCAAATTTATTCACCTGGAAAGTGCAGTTTTATTTATCAATAATTTATGTGATCAGACAGAGAGAAATTGAGAGGGAAAGTGGAGGGGGAGAAAGAGAGAGACTGAAGCTCTCTGCTTCAAGAAGAAACTGCTTCACTGCTAGTGAAGATTCTCTCTTGCAGGTCTGGACTGAGGGTTTGAGCAATGGCCCTTGCACATCACAATTTGTGTGTTCAACCAGGTGTGCCGCTGTACAGCTACTAGTAGGGCAGTTGTTACATTTATTTATGCCTCCTGGGTTATCACTGGGGCTCAGTGTAAGCACTAGGAATCCACTGAATCTGGTGGCCATTTTTTTATTGGATAGGACAGACAGAAATTGATAGAGGAGGGGTAGATAGAGGAGAGAGAAAGAGAAACACCTGCAGACCTGCTTTACCACTCATGGGGTCCTTGCACAGGTTCTTACACACATACTATCTGTGCTTAACCAGGTACCTGGGCTCCAAAATGAAGTTTGTACATACATCAGTGGGGAAAAGCCCATGAGAGAGGTTTTGAAAAGTATAGAGCCGCTTGAAAAAGAAAGGACATTTGACTTTAAAAACCAACCATTTGTAGTTATTTAGGTTGGCAGTTTAGAGTAATTAATCTCAAGGTTTGAAACAAGGTATCGGTGTCAAGTTATTTCCACATGACATTAGTCCCACCTGGAGTGAGAGAATTCTTCCTGGTGCTTTTCAAGCACTCCTGCTGGGGCCACAGGACTGAAGGCTCTGGAGTAAGTAGATTTGGGTTCTCTTTGTTATGAGGTCTGCATGGGGACAACTCTCTTTAGGGCCTAGGTACTTAGCTGTGGAGGTATCAAGAAGTATTGGCTAAGTCATACTGATCACTTGACATCTCAAAATATCCAGTTGAGTGACTGAACAAAGGAATTATCTGTGCTAACTTTGGCATCTATAAAAGAATGCAGGGTGAGTCAAAACAGCAAATGGGTGTGCGCTGGAGAAAAGAAGAATGTTGGGCATTGCACCCTGCTCCATCGCTGATGCTGTGGTCTATTTACATAATCATTGTTTTGCCTGAGACCCGCCCTGCCTGCAGGGTACTGGTTTATCCCGCTGGTTAGAACCTTCCCAACAGCTACTATGAAGCTTTCTGCCTTTGTGCTCTTTTCTTTTCTTCACCCCCTCTCCTAGCCATTTCCTTTTCCCGCTTGCCACTTCAGGTTAAAGAGATATATAAAAAGTGTTTCTCTGATCAATAAAGGCATTGCATTGCATTCCTGCTCAGCCAGGAGTTCCTGGTTTCTTTTCTCTCTGGCCATGCTAGCCCAGCAAAAGAAGACATGAGATTGGGTCAAATTGGGAAGCTCCTTGTTGGAGAGTAAGCACACAGCACTGATGTGTAGATAGAATCCTTGCTGTGCTCACTGAGTGATAAGGAGTGTTCACACAAGGCATGGGGCAGTGAAAAACGATGTTGATCCCTATTTGCTGCAGTACCCTGCAGTGAGCTCAGCTCAGTATTGGAGCTCTAGAAGAAGTGACTTCAGAGGGCAAAGAAATTGTTAAATCAGGCTCAGAGCACCACTTTCTTGACCTGAGACCCAAGTAGTCACAGGCTCTATTCCGGCACCAGCTTCTATCACAGTGGAATTGTTCTCCTGATGTTTCTTTTTCCATAAATCTCTCTTTTGCTTCACAAATGAATCCTTTACATAAAAAGAAATTATTTTTAACATATTTTTTAAATTCAGTTATTTATAAAATAGAAACACTGGCAAGATCATACAATAAGAGGGGTACAATTCTTACTACCAGAACTCCGCATCCCATCCCCTCCCCTGATAGCTTTCCCATTCTCTATCCCTCTGGGAGCATGGACGCAGGGTCATTCTGGGATGCAGAAGGTGGAAGGTCTGGCTTCTGTCATTGCTTCCCCGCTGAACATGGGCATTGGCAGGTGGATCCATACTCCCAGCCTGTATCTCTTTTTTCCTAGTGGGGTGAAGCTCTGAGGAAGCAGAGCTACAGGACACATCGGTGAGGTCGTCTGCCCTGGAAAGTCAGGTTGGCATCATGGTAGCATCTGGAACCTGGTGGCCAACATTCTCAGTTTTGAAGCATCATCCTTGTATCCAAGTTGCCATCTTGACTCCACAATGGAAATTTTTAAAAATTATTATATTTATATTGGGTAGAGACAGACATAAATTGAGAGGAATGGGGAGATAAGGAGAAAGACACTAGCAGTCATGCTTCACCACTTATGAGGCTTTCCCTCTGCAGGTGGGGACCTGGGACTTGAACCCAGGACTTTGGAAACTGTAAACTGTAAGTTTAACTAGGTGCACCACTACCCAGCCACAAAAGGAAATTCTTCAATCATTTAGACCACCCCAGCATATCTGTCAATTTGTGTGTGTGTGTTTTTCTGTATTTATCTTAGTATTCTAAAAATATGAACTTGGAGGGGCCAGCTGGTGACGCACCTGGTTGAGCACATATGTTACAAATGCAAAGGCCCAAGTTTGAGTCCCAGATCCCCACCTGTAGGGTTGAAAGCTGTATGAGCAGTGAAGCAAGTCTGCCGATGTTATATCTCTCTCTCTCTCTCCTCAAAATTTCCCACTGTCTTATCACATAAAATTGAAAAATGGCTGTGGGGAGGGCGGTCAGGCCTTAGCACAGTGTGTTAAGCACACGTGGAGCAAAGCGCAAGAGTAAGGATCCCAGTTCAAGCCCCCTGCTCCCCACCTTCAGGGTGATCGCTTCACAAGTGGTGAAGCAGGTCTACAGGTATCTGTCTTTCTCTCCCTCTATCTGCATCCCCTCGTCTTTAGATTTCTGTCTCTCCTATCAGCAACAACATCAATGGCAAAAATAACAATAATGACAAGAACAAGGGCAACAGAATGGGAAAAATTGGCCTCCAGGAGCAATGGATTCGTATTGCTGGACTGAGCCCCAACTATAACTCTGGAAGCAAAAAAAAAAAAAAAAAAGAAAAAAAAGAAAGAAAAAAGAATGGCTGCTGGAAGCAGTGAATTCATAGCACACAGCGCTGGCATGGCATTAAGCCCTAAAGATAACCCTGGCAATAAAGAAAAAGAAAAAAAAATGACACTTGGCCCTCACTCATGCACGACTTCCTTTCTGGGGCTGAATCCTTTAAAATCCTTTAAAATGTGATAGTGTAGGAGACGTTTAGAGCTCACAGGCATTGGTGCAGCTTCCCACTGCTACCTGTGTGATGCTCATATGGTACCATGGCTCGAACCCAGGGCCTCACAGTTGGCAAATCGTATAGTCTACTGGATGAGCTCCTTTGCCGTCTCTTCCAGTTTATGTTTCAAGAAGTGTAAACATGGACATAACCTGATCTGCTCTCGTTAAGATAGACAGAGGTAGATCTGGACCTAAAGTTCTGGCCCCCTCTCCACTGCCTTGTGTTGGCTCAGGCACAAATGGACAAAGAAACACCCCAGAAAAAACAAACAAACAAACAAAAATCAATGTCTGTGACTCTCTCAGAATTTCTCCAGTTCTCTGCTGGATAACCTTCTCCTAAAATACTCCCCAAATTGGACTGTCTTCCCTCTTGAAGTTGTTAAGGAATCTTCTGGTCACATTTGACAAGTGGAGCAGATCTCATATGCTGCTACTTTGAGGTCTTCCTCACATTTAGGGTTGCCTCATTAATTTGAGTGAAATCAGTGAAAGACTATCAAGAGAAGAAATCTGTGCCAAAGTACACCCCTTTCTGAAAACCAAGACATTCTTTTTTTTTTGGATAGGACAGAGAGAAATTGAGAGAGGAGGGGAAGACAGAGAGGGGGAGAGAAAGACAGACACCTGCAGACCTGCTTCACTACTTGTGAAACCGCTCCCCAACTCCGCAGGTGGGGAAGCAGGGGCTTGAACCTAGATTCTTAGCTGGTCCTTGCAGTTTGCAAACCGTGTGCTTAACCTGCTGTGCTACCGCCACACCCCCTAAAACCAGGACATTCTTTATTAGTGTGAGGAAACACAAATTACAATCTATCGAAATTTCTCAATTCTTAATTGACTTGAATTTCTTGCTATGTCACATACCACTCTGAATTTTGAGATATTTAAACATAAATAAGATTATTGATTTCCCAGTTCTATATAGTCACTATTCTTCCTTGGATTCAGTGTTAACTAATGCAGCATCTGCTAGGTCTGCCCCTGAGGCGTACTTTGGGTGTAAATAGAAATATTTATATTTGCATTTTAAATTATTTACTTGCTACATATGTAAAACTTTATACAACAATTAGACTACTACTAATTATGTTTGCATTCATGTGAAAACTTGAAGACAAAATGAGTTTGTTTCTCTTTTCTTTTTATGTTTTAGATAGAGACAGAGAAGCAGAGAGTCAGAGAGAGAATGTGAAAGTGGGGACCAGGCTTCAACCTAAGTCCTCTTAATTCCTTGCCATCTCTATCAAGTAAATAAAGATAATTTAAAAATTCTAGGAAAACATTAGAACATTAAGGTTGCACAAGCCATATGTGATGTTTATTTTCTAGCTTGCCCAATCTCTTCACCCCCTATACTTTTTTAAAAATAAGAATTGCATTCTTTTAAAAATTTCTTTATTTTATTTATAAAATGGAAATATTGACAAGACTGTAGGATAAGAGCAGTGCATTTCCACACAATACCCACCCACCCCCAGAGCTCCATATCCAATATCCTTCCCTGACAGCTTTCCTATTCTTTATCCCACTGGGAGTATGGACCCAGGATCATTGTGGGATGCAGAAGGCAGAAGGTCTGGCTTCTATAATTGCTTCCCCTGCTGAACATGGACATTGGCAGGTCGGTCCACAATCCCAGCTTCTCTCTCTCTCTTTCCCTAGTGGAGCAGGGGTCTGGGGAAGCATTTCTCTAAGACAAATGGTAGTGTCCTCTGCCCAAGGAGGTTGGGTTGACTTCATGGTGTCATCTGGAACCTGATAGCTAAAAAAGAGTTAAGATATAATGCAGAACAAATTGTTGACTGTTCATGGACCTAAAGGCAAGAATATTGCAGATGAAGATTGTGGTCTTTGTTTTGGAAAAAGCTAGTAGGTCTGTTTTAGATATATTCCAGAAGGCCCATGACTTTACTAGTTTTTGCCTGAGCCTGACAGCTAACATGCATTTGGACTCAGGTTATTGTCTGGGGAGATGGTATTGTAGTTGGGAACAAGACTAGAAAGCTGGATCAGGGAAGAGAATAGCTCTCAAATATGGAGAAAGTATATAAATATTTTTAACTGTAAACTACACTGGTTTGATCTGGGGCCTATATTCGGCACAGGAGCCTATGTAACCTCTGCATCCCTGTAGGTTTGAGCTCAAACTCTGTGGTCACAGCTAGGAACATTCCAGACTGCACTAATCTCAAGACCCATCTTCCTCGGGTAGTAGATAGAGCATGTTGCCCAGCCTCCCTTGGGAGCAGGGACCATTCTCTACAATTATTGATTCATTGAGGACAAGGTACTGTAGGGGCCCACAAAGGGGTCCATTATGTTGTTCCTGATAGAGATGAACAGTGACAGTAGTGAGGGGGATATCTAGCTGTATCTAGACCCATCATGTCTGTGTGGGAATCCCAGGGCTCCCTAGCTAGAGCCTGAGTGATGGCTGTGTCCTGGTAGTGACTAAAAAGTTATCCTTAAAGTCTGCCAGTCTCTTGCCCTTAGTCAGATTATGGAGGCCTTACTTAGTCTGACATGGTTAGCTTTGGAGTGATTGGGGGACATGTAATAGGAAGTAGGTGAGGAGGGTATCTAAGTTTAAGTAGAAACTATTTCATTAGGTACTTTATGGTGTTCTTTGGGGTCTTTTTACTACTTACTTGCTTCATTTATTGACTCACTGCAAACTATTGTGAACTTTTTCTTGAAGGTATATGTTTTCCCCTAATTTATGGATACATGAGCATATATGTCCTATATCATGGACCCTGGGCTGTATCTAGGTTTTGAGTTTTTGTTAAGAAGTGTGTCTCTCGAAATGGAGTTAAGGAGCTCCATGAGCCAGGAAAGGTCTCACCCGAGTAATGCCGCAGAAGGGTTGACTTTTCATGCCTGATGTCTCTGGACACAGTCCAAAGTGAAGCATGCCACTGAGGCAGTACTGGTTGCACTGATCAGGTTGGAATCAGCAAATATAGCATCAGTTGGTAGGACTTGAGAGAAGCATGCAGGAAAGTGATCCCCATTCTAGAGGTTCCTGGACTGGGAGATGTATGGGCTTTATAGAGAAAGGGGGAGGGTCCTGCTGTCTTAGGGTTTAAGAAGGCAATAGTTATTGCTATAAACCAAATTACTTGGATTTGCTATATCATACAAGACCTCACCATAATTTATGACCTTTTATGCTATTTATATATAGTTGTATCTTACAAAGTGATGCCACCAGTTGCTTCTGTTTTCCCTGTTCTAAGCCTTTTGGAGACAATATTTCAAAGAACATTTCATTATTATAAATGTATTAACAATTTGATCCCCCTGTTAAAATTCAATCTGATTATCAATTTGAAGTCTTAAGTGCTTAGATTGAAGGAACATATACTCAGCCTATGGCCTATGTACCAAAAAGTTTGAGTCATTCAATCCATTTTTCCCCCTCTAATATTGATTAAATAGTTATTTGTGAGATTGTAAGTTAATAGGAGTGTATATTAACATCATTCTCACCACCAAAGGCGGTGAAGCAGGTCTGTCTGCAGGTGCTATCTTTCTCTCCTCCTCTGTCTTCCCCTCCTCTCTCCATTTCTCTCTGGTCTAACAATGACGACATCAATAACAACAACAATAACTACAACAACAATAAAAAGGGCAACAAAAGGGAAAATAAATAAATAAAATTAAAAAATATCGACAAGACCATAGGTTAAGATGTTCCGTATCTCAGATATAACCAGAGTTCCATATCTCATCCGCTCCCTTGAAAGCTATCCTATTCTTTATTTCTTTGGGAGCATGGATCCATGGTCACTATGGGGTGCAGAAGGTGGAAGGTCTGGCTTCTGTAATTGCTTCTTTGCTGAACATGGGCGTTGGCAGGTGGATTCATACTCCCAGCCTGTCTCTCTCTTTCCCTAGTGGGGCTCTGGGGAGGTGGGGCTCTAGGGTACATTGGTGGGATCATCTGTCCAACGAAGTCAGGTTGGCATCATGGTAGCATTTGCAACTTAGTGGCTGAAAAAGAATTAAAATATAAAGAAGAAGAAGAAATTGTTTAATAATCAGGAACCTAAAGGCAAGAATATAGCAGTTGAGAGTTGGGGTCTTCATTGTGGAAAAAGTTAGTACGACTATTTTAGTCTATTCTAAGGGGCCCATGACTTTTATTAATTTTTGCCTGAGCCCAACAGCTAATGTGCAGGTGGACCAAAGATATTGCCTGGGGAGATGACGGTTATTTCTCTATCTTTACCCATGCCTCCCATGGGTAAAGAGCCATGTCTTCAGGCTCTCTTCACTTTGCTTGTTATCCTTAGAACCTTACACAATCCCCAGGTCTTAATGAAATCTGACAACAGGATTTGGAGGGTAAGAAACTTTGGTGACTAATCACGTTGGGTATTCCTATTAACTTGTGTTAAAGAAACATTTTCCTTATCAAGAGAATATGTGTTCCTTGCCCTGGGTTCTAGACATTAGCTATGTCTCAAACCTAGCCTGTTCCGGAAACACACTGGAAAAATACATCTTAAAGTCACACAGGTCCAAGCTAGGATCTTACACTTATCTCTCACTAGCTACTATACCTTGGACAAGTTATTTAATCACTGATTCCTTTAGCACAGGTTGAGAGGTCAAAGATAGGAAGAATAAATCATAATATTTATTAGCTAGTCAGAGTTCTTCTGTTCAAAAATAGCATCTTTCTTGCTCAATGAACATTAAGAAGTTCCATACTGAGTGAGTAGTTGCTGGAGAAGAAAGACCATGCCCTCATAAAAATTTAACTGCCTAGGACATATATGTATTAAAGTAAATAACAGTGTCATCAAGGTAATTTTTAGGTTAAACTCAAACCTTTTGTTTGTGAAGTGTAGAGCAAATGTCCCAAAACACAACTCTAACTATTGTGTTCAAATGTTCATAATCTTTTAATGACACCTCATTGCATGCAGGATTCCATCCAAACCTTTTGGACAGACATTCAAGAATCTACAATATATAGCACAGAATTAAAATAAAATTAGTCTGACCATTGTTCTTGGTGTAATTCTGGTCCAGAAAATATGAAATACTCATTATTCCTAGACTATTTTTTTTTCCTGATGCTATGCTTCTGTGAATCCTCTACATTACTCTGACATGTTCTCTCAAGATTACTGTCTGGTGATTATTATTTCATTTTTAAAGGTTCTTTCTGAAAGCAATTATTCTAGACTTCTGCATTGCCATGTTCCAACCAGACAGCTATTATTCATTTCTTAACTTTTCTTGGTTTTATTGTGTGCTTCCTCTCTCAGAATTTATATTCCACTTTGTAATTATTTTTAGGCTTGGCCACCTACCTCTCTTTTTGTTCATCTACTTAAGAGTAGGTTTATAACTTTATCAATTTTAATTCTTGCCAAACTTGACATAGTACTTGGCAGATGCTCAAATGTATACTGAATAAGTGGAATGTGCAATTTGAACAGAGCATCATAAACACCATATCTAAATTCTCTCCTAGATATTGCTCTTGGGGAAGTGTTTTTGTCTACTCTGATTTTTATTACAATGTATCTCAGATATAAAATAGAAAATATAGTTAGTAGCTTTCCAGGTAGACTTCAAAGACTCAAAGAAATGTATTGAAATTTGTCTAACTCAGTTCTGGGGAAGAGATAATTCTTGGATTCCTCTTCTGTCTCTTCTAGCAAATCTGATCTTGCATCTATTCATCAAAAGATCACAAATATTATATATATATATATATATATATATATATATATATGTGTGTGTGTGTGTGTATACATATTTTTCCCTTTTGCTGCCCTTGTTGTTTTTATTGTTGTTGTTATTGATGTCGTCATTGTTGGATAGGACAGAGAGAAATGGAGAGAGGAGGGGAAGACAGAGAGAGGGAGAGAAAGATAGATACCTGCAGACCTGCTTCACCGCCTGTGAAGTGACTCCCCTGCAGGTGGGGAGCCGGAGAGGGAGGCCTGAACCGGGATCCTTACTCTGGTCCTTGTGCTTTGTGCCTCATGCACTTAACCAGCTGCTGTACTTCCTGACTCCCTGTTTATTTATATTTTAAGGACCTAATGATGTACCTTGTGAGAGAACATGAGAATTCAGAGTTTTGCTCTGGCATGTGTAATGGCAGGAATGAAGTCTTTAGCCTCACACTAACAAGTCCTGTGCTCTGTATCACAAGGCCATATTCCCTACTACATGAGTTATATTTTAAATAAATTATACTGTGAGCAGGGGAGATAGCTTGATAGTTTTACAAGTAGGCTTTCATGTCTGAGGTATCAAAGGCCCCAGGCTCAATCCCCAGCACTGCCATAAACCATAAACAGTGGTATGGTAAGAAGAAGAAGGAGGAGGAAGAGGAGGCAGGGGGAGGGGGAGGGAGAAAGGAGAATGGAGAAACAGGAGGGAAATATATTATCCTGTTCATTTAACCATGAGATTAGTTAATTTATAAACCGTTTTTTTTTTTTTTTCTCCTGCTATGTCTCCATTATTAATGACAAACTTACTGTCGTTAACGTTCGGGCTGGCTTCACGGGCGGGTATCAGAGACGAACAGAGACACACGGCTGAGCTGAGAAGCTGCAGTTTAATCTTTATTCGCTAGCGGGCAAATCACCACACCATGTGCTTCCCCATCATTCTCCCTCAGTGGCTGCTGCTGGAACCCTGGACCTCCTTAGCATAGGGGGCAGGAGGAAAGAGGGGCGGGGGGGAAAGAGGGGCGTGAAACTAGCAGGGGCCAGACCAAATCTCTCAGAGGTAGGGGGATGGGAACCAAACCAACACGAAGAATACCAACACTTACCCATACAGAGATAAAGAAGCAGACAATTTCAATTTACTGAATAATTAGTATGTGTTTTGAATACCTATTGAAAGCCAACTAGTTGATAGAAATTTTACTTAGTCTTGAATTTCAGAATCTAAAACATAGATATAAATGTTTTCTTTCTTTTTTTTTTTTTTTTTTGTATAACAAGGCAACCAGGGCAAGAATATCTCATCACATAGTCCTGGATAGAAAGAGTGTACAGAAAGTCTTTAATCATGTGTCTTTCACTTCAATCAATAAAATTGGATTCTGAGAAATAAAATGCATACACACATTTGCAAACCAATGGAGTCATTTTATAAACACCCCTCTCTCCATCTGTAAGATGTTATAGTGGTTTTTATTTTATTTTATTGATTTAATAATGATTGGCAATATTTTACGGGTACAAGATAAGAGGGGTATAATTCCACACAATTCCTACCATCTGAGTTCCTTATCTCATTCCCTCCCTTGAAAGCTTTCTCATTCTTTATCCGTCTGGGAGTATGGACCAAGGTCATTATGGTGCAGAAGGTGGAAGGTCTGACTTCTGTAATTGCTTCTCTGTTGGACATTGACATTGGCGAGTTTATCCACACCCCCAGCCTGTTTCTATCCTTCTCTAGTGGGGCAGGGCTCTGGAGAGGTGGGGTTCAGGACATATTGGTGAGGTTGTCTGCCCAGGGAGGTCAGGTTGGCTTCATGATAGCATCTGAAACTTGGTAACTGAAAAGCATGAAATATAAAGCAGAATGAAATGTTTTATAATCAGGAACCTAAAGGCAAGGATATTTGAGATTTTGATACAGCTGTG
This sequence comes from Erinaceus europaeus, assembly GCF_950295315.1. NCBI lineage: Eukaryota > Metazoa > Chordata > Mammalia > Eulipotyphla > Erinaceidae > Erinaceus > Erinaceus europaeus. Next base: position 3,545,843 of record NC_080164.1, on the reverse strand, counting down.
ATTTGGGGTCTCCATTTTGGAAAAAGCTATAAAGTCTATTTTAGGTATATTCGGAAGGGCTCATAACTTTACTAACTTTTGCCCAGGCACTAACATGCAGGTGGGCTAAAGGTATTGTCTGAGCAGATGGTGTCAGAGTTGGAAAATGGACTAGAAAGCTGTATCAGGACAGAGAGTAGCTCCCAAATATGGGAAATATATATAAATACTATTAACTGTAGATCCCATTGATCTGACCTAGGACCCACATCTATTCATATTCAGCACAGGAGCCTGTGGAACCACTGCATCTGCACAGGTCTGAGCTTGTATTCCATGGTCTTAACTGCCAACATTCTAGGCTGCACTCATTACAGGACCAGTCTTCCTTAAATGGTGGAGCACGTTGACCCAACATACTCTTTTGTGGGTGGGGCAATCCCTTCCATTGTTGTTCTACCTTGAGGGTAAGGTCCCGTAGAGGCCCACAAGAGCATTTATGATGTTGTTCCTCATGGAGATGACCAGTAATGGTGGAGAGAGGGATCTGTTAAAGGCCTATGCTCATCATATCTATGTGGGAATCCTAGGATTCCCCGACTAGGGCCCTGGATGATGTGGTTACCTGGTAGCAACCAAAAGAGTCATCATTAAAGTGTTCCAGTCTCTTGCCCTTATCCAGATTTTGTAGTCCTTACTTTATCTGACAGGGTTGGTTTCCATGATTTTGACAGCAGTAGTGACTTAGACAACCTCCTTACAATTTCCCACTAGAATCTCAGTTCTGAACAATGAAGGTATTTATTATAAAGACAATTCCTATACTATGGAAGTCAGATATATCGAACCAAAGGTGATTTCCATGGAATTAGCTTGCCTATAGTGGAATTGTCTTTAATGCCCAGAAACCATGCAGTGAGACTTTAGCTAAAGCTCCCTGCAGGAAGGAAAAGCCCAGATTGGTCCTGGAGGGAAAAAGATGGTAGAGGAGAGAGAGAGGGAGAGAGAGAGAGAGAGAGAGAGAGAGAGAAGCAGAATGTTGTGTTTCTGAGTTAGGAATTATTCAAAGAACATTTTTTTTAACTCCCTTGGTTTCTAGTCCAAAATAGCTGAGCCACCTCTGAAAATACGATCACAGGAGTTGAAAGGTCATTTAGTGCCCAAGTGTCAAGCTGTTTGATTTTATTTTACTTTGATGAGAAAAATTGCCTGGAATTTGCCTACACCATTTTTTTCCCCTTTTTATTCTTCCAGTTGGAACACAACTTGATTATTGGGGGGAAAAAGCCAAAAGAAAAGCAAATCTCAGGCAAGATTGCTATGTATTTTCTTTAACAAAGAAGTATAGATACCTCATGTAAGACCTAATGGAGACTTGCCTTTGGCCTTCTTGGTTCTTTGCTTGTTTCCCATTCTGAGAAGAGTTTCTGGCCTCAGTGTTCAGGGAAATAGCATTTTGTGATTGAGCGAACCACTGTGAAACTGCTCTGTTATTTCTGTTGGTGGAATGTTCTCCTTCAATCCCATAAGTGACTCTAGGCATCTATGCTCAGTCATTGCCGTGTTCCTGATATCTAGTATTTACAGAGCGGTAGATTATGAATGGGGCCTTGGAATAAGTAGGGATAGAAAGGTCAAATATTCAGTAAGGGTTTGTGGGCTTGGTCATAGTATATTCTCACACAGTGAACTCCCCATCCTCAGTGAAAATAAGAGCAGGGACTATGTGGGATTAACCCTTTCTCTCCACTCTTATTTTTTGTCAGTGTATATCCCCTCTCCTCCTCCTCCTCCTCCTCCTTCTTCTCTTCTTCTGCTTTTTTCCTTCTCCTTCTCCTCTTCCTTCTTCCTTCTTCTTTGCCTCCCTACTTTTCCTCTTGCTACTCAAGTTATATCTGTATTTCCCCATTCACTGAGTTTCCATGTGAGGATTATGGCAGCTATTTGGATAATGGTAAAAGACTGGAACATTGAGAATTTATGGCAAACTTCATCCTCTCAAATATCTTTGCTATCTTCCCTCCACATTCAAAAGCTGTTATTAGATCTTGCCTGTCTCCTAGATAAAGCCTTTTATGAGGCATTAAATATTAAGTCATCATTCTATTAAAAGTTTTTATGTTAAGTAATTTAAATGCATTTCCTCATTTAACTTTTATAGCATTCAGTAAAGAAAATCTCTGTTTATCTCTGTTTAAAAATAATAATAAAATGACTTTTAAAACATAATAGAGCAGAATAAAATAGAAAGAGGTCAAAGCTCACACAGTTTAAAAAAGTAGGTCTGAGATTTGATATCAGTTATTTTATTCCAAAGACTAACCCCATGGTAGTTATTATTACCACGTGCCACGTATTTATATTTTACACTTTGTGATAAAATATTGTGTCAATGCTATACATATGACATTATGCCACATGCTAGACATTCATAGGTAAACACAACAGATGTGGCATTTATTATCCTAATGAAATTACAATTTTAAGAGAAGGGCATAGAAAAAGATCTTTAAATGCAAATCTATGCAATTTGTCATTAGTTCAGAATGCAGAGTGAGATTATAAGAGGCAAAACACCCTCAAGACCAACACAGGTCCTTTGCAGCCACCTTGCTCCATGACATCAATGCCCTCTGGGATGCAAACAATGCCATAAATATCCAAAATGCCTTACCATAAAATGGCTTCTGCCCTCTCATTCTAGGATCTGACGCTATTGGGGGAGGTGTGGAGCATGGGAAATATGAACAGATAACTGAACACCACTCCTTCCATGCTAACCACTTTTGCTTTCTACTTATCTGTTGGTATGCTTCTAATTCTGCTTCTAAAACCCCTTCTGTTTCATTTGGTTTAATCCCCCCTGCTTAACACTGTATTCTATTTACATAACCACTGTTAACTAAGCACCACCCTCCCTCCAGGGCATTGGTGGTTCAGTGGTAGAATTCTCTTCTGCTCTGCCCCCTCTCCTTGTCACACCCTGATCTTCACCAATCTCTTTTTGCTCCACCCTCTCTACGTCACATCGTGTTTACACCCTACTGGGCAAGTATATATAAGGACAGGTTTGTGAGTTTTCAGTTTAGTTTAGTTTAGCTTAGCATGTCTTAGATTGTGCTACGTTCTGCATGAATAAAGAGATACTGCGTATAGCTCAACCATGAGTCCCTGGTCTATCTGTCTCCCGTCAGTGAAGCTCAGCCTGGCACTTACCCTCTCCAGGCTAATCTCAATATGGTTCTCCTGATATCTTACTGATTATTCAAAGACACTAAACTAACACAGCTCACAGAAAGCCTTCTCATATTGTCTCTAGCTAGAGGGATTCCTCACTCTGAACAATTCAAAGATTTAAAGTGAGGACAACTGTGCTGCTGAAAATGTGTGAATAATTTATAGGTGGACTCCATATGCATAAGTTTAACAATCCATGAAGTCAACCAACCTGCAAAGGGAAACCCACTGACAGAAAAATGCTCATTATAAGTAAACCTCAGTAGTTCAAACACATGCTGTTCAAGGGTCAAATATATTACCAATGGGCATGATTCTAAGGATCATCTATTTACTTCTGTATCAAAACCCAACTCACCATAACAACAACAGTGCTTAATTTTTACACTCAAGTTTGAGTTACTAAAAAGTAAAGACTTATGCTTGACTTTTTTGGTCTGCAGTGCTACAGTCAGTGCATGATTGCGTTATTGGTTTTAGAAATGTTAATACTATAGTTCTGGATAAGGTATTTCACATATTTCGTTCTGGTGGCAGCAATGAAGAATAGACACATCAGATCACACACATTCATTGAATGTGTCACACAGGAAAGGGTCACCAAATAAGGAAGAAAAAAGATAAAGTCTTGGGTTTTTAATACTCTACTGATCTTCAACATGGTACTGAAACTGACATGCACATAGAAATTAGATTGTGGTATTATTATTATTATTATTAGTAGTAGTAGTAGTAGTAGAAGTAGTAGAAGTAGTAGTAGTAGTAGCCTCCAGGGTTATCACTGGGGTTCAGTGCCTGCACCATGAATCCACTGCTCCCTGAGGCTATTTTTTCCCTATTGCTGCCCTTGTTGTTTATCATTGTTGTTATTATTATTGTCCTTGTTATTGGAAAGGACAGAAAGAAATCAATAGGAGGGGAAGGACAGAGAGAGAAAAAGGCACCTGCAGACCTGCTTCACCCCCTGTGAAGTGACCCCCCATGGAGATAGGAAGCCAGGGGCTCAAATAGGGATCCTTATACCAGTCCTTGAGCTGAGCTAATGGGCACTAAACCCGCTGTGCTACCACCTGGCTCCCTGATTGTGGTATTATTAAAACACAAAAGGTTAAAGTTTATCTGATGTGGTAAATTATTTGACAAGGGTTATTAATTTTCATTTGTGCCCTTTCTCCACTTTGCATTAACAGTTTTGCCCTCTAAATAAATATTTCATGGGCTGGGGGATCTTTTCATGCCACACATAAGACAAAGTGTTAATAACCAAAATATACAAAGAGATCGCTCAACTCAGCAACAATAACAAACACAAAATAACAAAACCCAGAAGTGGAAAAATGTATGGAGAGAGAGAGAGAGAAAGAGAGATCCAAAGGGCTATGAAAAAAATGCTTAAAGTCATTGATTATCAGATAGACAAAAATAAGATACTACTTTCCTCCTGTGAGAATATCATACATCAGAAAGAATAGTAACAACAAATGCAGAAGAACCCTCCTGCATTGCTGATGGCAATGAAAATTAGTCCAAACCCAGTGGACAGCAGTATGGGGAACTCTCAGAAGGCTAGAAATGGACCTACCCTACGTCCCAGCAATTCCTCTCCTGCTGTATATCTTAAATCTTTTCCAGCCACCAGATTCCAGATGACACCATGATGCCAACCAGACTTCCCTGGTCTAAGAACCACACCAATGTGTCCTGGAGCACCACCTCCCCAAAGCCCTACACCACTAGGGAAAGAGAGAGACAGGCTGGGAGTATGGATCCACCTGCCAACACCCATGTTCAGCAGGGAAGCAATTACAGAAGCCAGACCTTCCACCTTCTGCATCCCACAATGATCCTGGGTCCATACTCCCAGAGAGATAAAGAATAGGAAAATTATCAAGGGAAGGGGTGGGATATGGAAATCTGATGGTGGGAATTGTGTGGCTATATACTCCTCTTATCCTATGGTCTTGTCAATATTTCCATTTTATAGATAAAATTTAAGAAAAAGATGATGAATTCACCTTCTTCACTTCATGTTGGATGGAACTTGGAAGAAATCATGTTAAGTGGGGGCTTCCCGGAAGATGGTGGACTGAGAAGATGCTAGTGGCTTGAGCTCTGATCACATCTTCTGGAAACGGTAGGATTTTCTGCCTGTAGTAGGCCAGTCAATAAGGGGTCCTAGCAGTGACATCAAGGAGGTGACTATAACTTAATTTGGGTTAAGAAATAGAGTAGGAAAAAAGGGAAAAAATTTTTTTTTCCTTTTATTATTAAGCATACCTCCCCCGCCCCCATAACCAGTCCCTGGGGACCAGCTCCTAGCAGGTTCCCCTGCCGAGCTTCTTTCTTTACCAAATTCCTGTCCCACCAGGGATTATCATTCATTCTAAGTCTATACCCTTCTGAAACCTCTGGCCTTTTTTCTTTCTAAGTAGCCAACCCCCCCCCCCACCTCACCCCGCATAGCTAATTAAATAATTAAAATAAATACATTAAAAAAAACCTTTCCTTTCACAGCTCTTTTATGACTGTTCTTTTTCTTATCTTTTTCATTTTTCTCTCTTTTTTGTTTCTTTTTCTCATTATTGTCATCCCTTCTTCCTTAATCCTACAGCTTCCAAAGCCACAGCATCAGCCCCCACACCACCAAACAGTGTGCTTTTTTAAATTCACTGATACACATTTGGGAATTATTTTGGGGAAGAATTCTGGACTCTCACTGTGAGTGTCTCTGCTCAACTTCCATTCCTCCATTAGCCACCATTAGAATATACAGTGGATAGTAGATTTGCATAACTGTCTATTTCAGCTATCCTTGTCTAGTCCAGAGGTTTTTTATTTATTTATTTATTTTCTCATTCTTAACAATCAGCTGCCTCTGATCACAAGGTTTGAGGTAATCTGGGACAGGGTTTTTTTTTTTTTTACCCTGCTCTATTTTATTATAAATATTATATAAAGGCATATGTCTTTCCCCCCTTTAGGTTGATCAGAATGAACTCTTAGGGTATATTTCAGTGCTAGGGTAGTGGGCATCTTATCTATTGTGGGGGGAACTTGTCCCCTTAATTCTACCTCCTCTACAGACTCTCCCCTCCCTCCCCCTCCTAGCTAATCAAAAAAAATTAAATTAAAAATAAAGTAATAAAAAAACCCTTTCCTTTCACTGCTCTTTAATTACAGCTCTTTTTTTATCTTTTCCTTTTTCTCTCTCTTGTCTCTTTTTTCTTTTTCTTTCTTTTTTTTTTTAATCTTGTCATACACTTCTTCCTTCCTTCTTCTTTGCCTTTCAGAATTTGTGAATTATTTTGGGGAAGAAATCTGACTCAGTGGACTCTCTTAGTGTGTATCTCTGTTCTAGTTCCCTTTCCCCTCTTGTTACCCCTAGAATATACAGTGGATAGTAGATTTGCATAACTGTCTATTCTTGCTATCCCTTCTTTCTTTTCTCTTCCTTCTTCACTGGGATTTGGTTACTATTTTTTCATGGACTGGAGAAATTGGCTAACTGGTAGTGATTAAACTGCTTCAATACTTGCTCAGTTGCTACTGTAATTCCTGAGGTTTGTCAGTGCAATTGTCATAAAGGTATTTAGTACAGTGTTGCTTGTACTCAAGACACAACAACTGAGGAACAACAGAGCATAAAAAAAGAAACACATAAATAAAAAATGGGTATATCAAAAACAAATAAAACTGCTACTCCAATGAATGAAGACAAGAGCCCAGAAGAAACTACAAATCAGCCAGAAGTAACCATAGATAAGAAAAGTATGCAAGCAATAATAAACTTATTAATCACAGAAATGAAAACAACATTGCAGGAAAAGAATGTCAGTATTAGGGAAACAACAGTTGAGACTCCCAAGGAAAATACTGATTATTTTGAGGCAATTAGAGAACTGAAAGTTGAAATAGCTGTAATGAAGAAAGAAGCTGAGGCAAGGGAAAGCAGACTAATAGAAGCAGAAAACAGAATTAGTCAGACAGAGGATGAGTTAGAGAAAACAAAGAAAGAGGTGAAAGAGCTTAAAAAGAGATTGAGAGACACTGAAAACAAAAACAGAGACATATGGGATGATCTCAAAAGAAGTAACATTCGTATAATTGGCCTGCCAGAGGAAGAAAGAGAGGAAGGGGAAGCAAACATTCTAGAGGAAATAATACAAGAAAACTTCCCAGACCTGAATAACAGAAAGGACATCAAGATTCAAGAGGCCCAGAGAGTACCAAACAGAATCAACCCAGACCTGAAGACACCAAGACACATCACAGTCACAATGAGAAGAAGTAAGGATAAAGAAAGGATCCTAAAGGATGCAAGAGAGAAAGAAAAAGTCACATACAAGGGAAAACCCATAAGATTATCTGCAGACTTCTCCACTCAAACTCTAAAAGCCAGAAGAGAATGGCAAGATATCTATCGAGCCCTGAATGAAAAGGGGTTTCAACCAAGGATAATATATCCTGCTAAACTTTCATTCAAACTAGATGGAGGGACTAAAACCTTCTTAGACAAACAACAGTTAAAGGAGGCAACCATCACCAAACCGGCCCTGAAAGAGATTCTAAAAGACCTCTTATAAACAAGAACATCACTATAATACTTGCAATATATCAGAGCTAACAAATTTTTTTTTGAACAATGGCACTACAATACATTAAATCTATAATATCAATAAACGTCAATGGCTTAAACTCACCCATCAAAAGGCACAGAGTGGGGGGATGGATCAGAAAACATAACCCAACCATATGCTGCTCACAAGAATCCCATCAGTCACAACAAGATAAACACAGACTTAAAGTGAAAGGATGGAAAACTATCATACAGGCTAACAGACCACAAAAAAGGGCAGGAACAGCCATTCTCATCTCAGACATGATAGATTTTAAATTAAATAAAGTAATAAAAGATAGGCAAGGATATTACATAATGATTAGAGAATCAATCAGCCAAGAAGACTTAACAATTATTAACATCTATGCACCCAATGAGGGACCATCTAAATACATTAAGAACCTACTGAAAGAATTTAAAAAAATACATCAATGGTAATACCATAATAGTGGGAGACTTCAATACCCCACTCTCACACTTAGACAGATCAACAAAGCAGAGAACCAACAAAGATACAAGAGAATTGAATGAAGAGACTGACAGACTAGACCTCTTGGACATTTTCAGAGTCCTTCACCCTAAAAAACTGGAATACAACTTCTTTTCAAATCCACATAACACATACTCAAGGATAGACCACATGTTAGGCCACAAAGACAGCATCAATAAATTCAAGAGCATTGAAATCATCCCAAGTATCTTCTCAGACCACAGTGGAGTAAAACTAACATTTAACAACAAACAGAAGAGTATTAAAAGTCACAGAATTTGGAAACTAAACAACATACTCCTTAAGAACCACTGGGTCAGAGACTCACTCAAGCAGGAAATTCAAATGTTCCTGGAAACAAATGAAAATGAAGATACAACCAATCAAAATATTTGGGACACAGCTAAAGCACTACTGAAAGGGAAATTTATAGTCATACAATCAAATATTAAACACCAAGAAGAAGCTCAAATGAATGACCTTACTGCACACCTCAAGGACATAGAGGAAGAGGAACAAAGGAACCCTAAAGCATCCAGAAGAACAGAAATCACTAATGTTAGAGCAGAAATAAACAACATCGAAAAAAAAAGAACCATACAAAAGATCAATGAAGCCAAATGTTGGTTCTTTGAAAGATTAAACAAAATTGACAAACCCCTAGCCAGACTCACCAAACAAAAAAGAGAGAAGACTCAAATTAAAAGAATTGTAAACGATGGAGGAAATATCACAACTGACACCACAGAAATCCAGAGAATCCTGCGAAACTTCTATAAAGAACTAAACGCCACCAAGCTAGAGAATCTGGAAGAAATGGAACAATTCCTAGAAGCATATGCCCTTCCAAAACTGAACCAAGAAGAACTACAACATCTAAATGCACCAATCACAGCAAAGAAATTGAAACCATTATTAAGAATCTCCCCAACAACAAAAGTCCTGGACCAGATGGTTTCACAAATGAATTCTACAAAACTTTCAGGAAGCAGTTGGTACCCATACTTCTGAAGCTTTTCCATAAGATTGAAGAAACAGGAATACTCCCTTCCACCTTCTATGAAGCCAACATCACCCTGATACCAAAAGCTGATAGGGACAGAACAAAAAAGTAAAACTACAGACCAATACCTCTGATGAACATAGATGCCAAAATATTAAACAAGATCTTGGCCAACCGGATACAGCAACATATCAAAAAGATTGTTCATCATGACCAAGTTGGATTCATCACAGAAATGCAAGGCTGGTTCAACATCCATAAGTCAATCAATGTCATTCACCACATCAATAAAAGCAAAGCCAAAAACCACATGATTATCTCAATAGTTGCAGAGAAAGCCTTTGACAAAATCCAACACCCATTCATGCTCAAAACTCTACAAAAAATGGGAATAGATGGGAAATTCCTCAAGATAGTGGAGTCTATATATAGCAAACGTACAGCCAACATCATACTCAACGGACAGAAGCTGAAAGCATTTCCCCTCAGATCACGGACTAGACAGGGCTGTCCACTGTCACTGTTACTCTTCAACATAGTATTGGAAGTTCTTGCCACAGCAATCAGGCAAGAGAAAGAAATCAAAGGAATACAGATTGGAAGAGAAGAAGTCAAGCTCTCAGTATTTGCAGATGATATGATAGTATACATAGAAAAACATAAAGAATCCAGCAGAAAATTACTGGAATTTATTAGGCAATATAGCAAGGTATCAGGCTACAAAATCAATGTACAAAAATAAGTGGAATTGCTTTATGCAAACACTAAATCTGAAGAAGAAGACATCCAGAAATCACTCCCATTTACTGTTTCAGCAAAATCAATCAAATACCTAGGGATAAAGTTGACCAAAGAAGTGAAAGACTTATATACTGAAAACTATGAGTTGCTACTCAAGGAAATAGAAACTGATACCAAGAAATGGAAAGATATCCCATGCTCATGGGTTGGAAGAATAAATATCATCAAAATGAATATTCTCCCCAGATCCATATACAAATTTAATGCAATACCCATCAAAGTTACACCAAGCTTCTTTAAGAGAATAGAACAAACACTACAATCATTTATCTGGAACATGAAAACACCTAGAATTGCCAAAACCATCTTGAGGAAAAGAAACAGAAATGGAGGCATCACACCTTAAACTATATTATAAAGCCATCATCATCAAAACAGCATGGTACTGGAACAAAAATAGGCACACAGACCAGTGGAACAGAATTGAAAGCCCAGAAATAAATTCCCATACCTATTTAAAAATAAATTTCCCATATCTAATCTTTGATAAGGGGGCCAAAAGGATTAAATTGCAAAAGGAGGCTCTCTTCAATAAATGTTGCTGGGAAAACTGGGTTGTAACATGCAGAAGAATGAATTTGAACCACTTTATCTCCCCAGAAACAAAAATCAACTCCAAATGGATTAAAGACCTAGATGTCAGACCAGAAACAATCAGATACTTAGAGGAAAACATTGGTAAAACAGTTTCCCACCTACACCTCAAGGACATCTTTGATGAATCAAACCCAATTGCAAGGAAGACTAAAGCAGAAACAAATCAATGAGACTACATCAAATTGAAAATCTTCTGCACAGCCAAAGAAACTATTATACAAACAAAGGGACCCCTCACAGAATGGGAGAAGACCTTCACATGCCATACATCAGACAAGAAACTAATCACCAAAATATATAAAGAGCTCAGCAAACTTAGCACCAAAAAAGCAAATGACCCCATCCAAAAATGAGCAGAGGATATGAACAAAACATTCACTACAGAGGAGATCCAAAAGGCTAACAAACATGGGAAAAACTGCTCTAGGTCACTGATTGTCAGAGAAATGCAAATTAAGACAACACCTCACTCCTGTAAGAATGGCATACATCAAAAAGGACAGCAGCAACAAATGCTGGAGAGGTTGTGGGGACAGAGGAACCATTTTACATTGCTGGTGGGAATGTAAATTGGTACAGCCTCTATGGAGAGCAGTCTGGAAAACTCTCAGAAGGCTAGACATGGACCTTCCGTATGATCCAGTAGTTCCTCTCCTGGGGTTATACCCCAAGGACTCCATAACACCCAACCAAAAAGAGGTGTGTACTCCTATGTTCATAGCAGCACAATTCATAATAGCTAAAACCACAGCAGATGTCATCGGCGTAGATGAACTTCCTTGAAGAAATTTCTGGGAGGTCATTGATGTAAATATTAAATAGCGTAGGAGCCAGAACAGAGCCCTGGGGGAGGCCACTTGAGACAAGTCTCCATCTGCTAGACTTGTCACCCAGATGCACCCGGAATCTTCTGTTTTGGAGAAGAAACCATATAGTGTTGGCCACCCATGGAGGCAGGCATCTTGAGATCTTGACTAGGAGACCACGGTGCCAGGCCGTGTCATAGGCTGCTGTGAGATCAAGAAAGACAGCACCCGTCTTTAAATTCTTCTGGAATCCATTTTCAATGTAAGTTGAGAGGGCCAGGGCTTGTTCGCAGGTAGATCTTCCTGGGCGGAAACCAGCTTGGGCGGGTGATAGGAATTTCTCTGTAAGAAGAGAAATACGTGACAGAAGCAGCCTCGCAAGGAGTCTGTAACACATGGAGAGGAGAGAAATTGGTCTATAGCTGGCGGCCAATGTTGGGTCTTATTTTGGTTTCAAAACCGCTATTATCTTGGCACGATGCCAAACTTTGGGCATAGACTCAGATTCCAAGATGTGGGACAGGAATGAAGAGAGCCACTTCTTTGCCGCAGGACCCAGGTTAAGAATGAGTTCTGGGGTGATGTTATCATAGCCAGCAGCCATTCCCGGTTTAACCCTCTTCAAAGCGTTTTCCAGTTCAGACAGTGTAAAGGGAGAGAGTTTTGGAGATGGACAAGATAACCGGAAGTGGGATGACCACTCATGGGAAATTTCTCTTTTCCAGACTGGGTCTATCTTAGCACGTCCAACTTGAGTTAGGTGACTGGCCACTGAGTTTGGAGATACGGGAGGATGGGAGACGGGAGGGGGTTGGCTACCGGCACCCAGTCTGTGAAGAAGCTTCCAGGCCTTCCTACTAGAGTGGGTGAAGTTCAGACTTTCCGTGAGTTGTTGCCAGCGGGCTTGGCGTGCTGCATCCAGGGAGGCAATGAGATGGTCAGCCACATCTGGGTCGCCCGACTCATCATACTACTTTAGTAGTTGCTCGCATTCAGCATCAAGACAAGGCGTATAGTTAGCACGTCTCCCACGAGGAATGGCTTGGGAAGCTGCTTTGAAGATGGCTTGGCGGAAGCTCCTGTAGGAATCTTCAGAGGGGATAGAGTTAATTGGAATTGCAGGAATAGATTTGTTGGTAAGATCACTGAACAGACGCCAGTTTGCTTTCTCAAAGTTCCATCTTAGTTTCTCCGAGCACAGAATCAGTGCAAGCTGGAGACCAATGTGGATGATAGCTGGGCTGTGTAATTGATATGCAGACTCTCTCAAAAGCCTAGACTAAGTAGATCAGAAGCAACCAATAGCACAGCTATATACAAGATACTGGGTACTATACAGCAAACCATAACAAAAGGACTTTTCAAAGTTAACCCAATTACCAAGTAATGTGATGATAACATTAACTATCGATTATTGTCTTTTTGAACCCTAAGACAGCAGGAACCTCACATCTCCACTATAGAGCCTCTATTTCCCCAGTCCTGGAACCCTTGGATAGGGCCCACTTTCCCGTATGCCTCTCCCAATCCATATCAAATAATATTGCATCCACTGATCACAACCTAACCAACGCAACGATTGCCACCTCAACATGCTTCACTTCAGACTGTGTCCAGAGACTTCACCTGTGGAATGACAACCCTTCAGCTTCATTACTCGGGTGAGACTTTCCTTTCATAGTATACTCTAATTTCATCTCAGGTGGTTCACTTTCTAACAAAGTCCCAAAACCTAGATTTACACCAGTTTCTGTGAGAGAGAGCATATGTTCACACGTATCCATAAACTACTGCAAAATATAGACCTGAAAGCAGAAGTACACTAGAGTTTGCAGTAAGTACCTCCCTAACACTTCCTCTCCACTGTTCCAACCTTTGGGTCCATGATTGCTCAACAATTTGTTTGGCTTTGTATGTTAACTCTCTTTTCAATCACCAGGTTCCAGATGCCATCAGGATGCTGGCCAGACTTCCCTAGACTGAAGACCCCACCAATGTGTCCTGCAGCTCAGCTTCCCCAAAGACCCACCCTACTAGGGAAAGAGAGAGGCAGACTGGGAGTATGGACCGACCAGTCAACGCCCATGTTCAGCGGGGAAGCAATTACAGAAGCCAGAACTTCTGCCTTCTGCAACCGACAATGACCCTGGGTCCATACTCCCAGAGGGATGGAGAATGGGAAAGTTATCAGGGGAGGGGGTGGGATATGGAGATTGGGTGGTGGGAATTGTGTGGAGTTGTACCCCTCCTACTCTATGTTATTGTTAATTAATCTTTCTTAAATAAAAAAGAAAAAAATAATAAAAATTAAAAAAATAAAAATTAAAAACCAAAAAAAAAAAGGAATCATGTTAAGTGAGATAAACCAGAAAGATAAGGATTAATGTGGGATGATCTCATCCATAGGAAGAACTTATCAAGAACAGAAAGGGAAAACAAAGTCAAATTTGGACTTGCTTGGTGTTTTTCACCACAGGAAAGGACTTTAGCAAAGGAGGATAGATGGAAATGATTTCACATCCTGTTTCAATATGGTGAACCCAATTTGGGGGAGAGGGTGTATTGCAGACACCACTTAGTGAGATGAGAAATTGTACCCATGTACTGACAACTGGACTGTAAGCCAATAATCTCCCAATAGTTAAATAAAGGGGGAAAAGTGAAAAAAAAGTATTTCTGGCCTCGTAACTGCATCTTGCATAACATTTTCTAGAAGAGCCTCCATTACAGGAGACATATATGCGCTTCTTTCTGGATTTCATCTGGATTAGATGTGTTTGATCTGGATTAGATCTGTTTTGGACCTGTATGAAATTACATGTAATTGAGAGTTCATAAGCAATAGGACTTGAAGTCTTTCTCTCTCTCTTACTACTCATCATGTCAACGTACAGACGTTCCTGAGCTTCAGAATTCTCTTCTTTTAAAAACTGGGTGAGTTTTTAAAAAGGAATTTTTTTAATTCAAATGATTCAATTATCATTTATAATAGATAACACGCTTATTCACGTTCATTTATTGGACTAAATCCCACTGTTTACATTCAAATACTATCTCATATGGGATAATACATTAAATCTTGAACTTATGGGATTTTTAACAATAAAAAGGAAGACATAAAAAATGAACTAGTATATTTACCTAATAAATAGTACACTATGGGGAGCAGGAGACAGAAAAATGTAGATTCACAGTGCAATCTGTGGCATGACAAGTTCTGAGTAAATCAAAACATCTCGCAGTGAAATTGGAACCAAGACTACTCACGTCAGCTTCTTTCACGTCACACTCGTCATTTAACTCCATGCTGCCTTCTTTCTTAACTTTCTCAGCTTCTGCCCCATAGATGGATTTCCATTTTTACAATGAGATCAATGTCTTTTTTGTCTTTCAATTGTTACTTCCCTTCCTTCTTCCTTCCACCTTTCCTTCCTTCCTTCTTCCCTTCATACCTTCCTTCCCTCCTTTCTTTTTTCCTTCCATTATCCCTTTAATCATAACCTTCTTTTCTCCTTTCTTTTTCTTCTTTGGTCTTTTAACGTTTTTTTGTCTCACTATAATGAAAGTCTATGCTCATTGAGGTCATTACTGATAAATTCTAAACAAGTTGAAGCAATTATACAGTAGTTAGAAATCCTCAAATAGATCATCAGGAAAGAACCCCAATTTCCTTAACTCACTGATGATTAAGTTGTAGGCGTTGTGTGTAGGCTTGAGATTTTTATATCATTAAGGAGCTGATTGAAAAGCATTATAATAGCTGCCTAGTACTTTTTTATACTTCTCAGAAATGTTTCTATTTTATTTTCTGACTTTAAAGCCTATGAGTCTTTCTGATGTCTCATGGGGTGTATCTCAAAGGATTTTTGCTTTAGAGGTTGATGCCTATTATTTTCAATTCCACACAATTATTATCAGTGAACATGGTGTACACATAAATAGAGCCCAGAGTGGATATTTTCTAGAGGAAATTTAAAATTAGTTATAGGAATACCCTTGCCTCACAGAACAGTAAATCTGGAAGAATTCTTAGATGTTGTATTTTTCAGTTTCTATTTATTTAGATTGGAGAATCAAAGCATAGAGAGATTATAATTTATGCACTTATAGAACTTCAATGTTTAACTATGTTCAGTTTATTAATAGAGGTGTTCTGCGTGTGACAGTAAAACAGGATAGGCCCAGACAAAATACGTCTCTCATGGGCTTCAGGGAAGTGTCAAACAGTAGGGACAGGAAGAAAAAAGATGAAGCTGGGTTTAGGATCAAGAAGGGATCCACTACCTACATGTTGCCCCACCCCACATCTCTCTCTCTTGCGGTACATCCTAACATTATCAGCAGTTTCTTTCATGTGTTGACAAGTTGTGATTTTAACCTTGAAAGAGGCTTCTTGATGCTGTAGGCCCAATATCTGGAAAAAGAGTTTGAGTGAAGTGTGTAGACTTTTAGATCATTTAAGCTGACTTGTATAGAGTTGTACAACAAACAAACAACTTCTAGTGGGTACAACATGGGTCTGAACAAGTCCCTGGAGATCTATAATTCGTAGAAGAAAGCAGTAATGTTTTGGACAGAGAAAGCTTCTTGTGCTATTTCTGATTAATGATAGGTTTTGGCAAATGTGATATCCTTTTTGGGCACCAAATAGCAGTGACCAAAAATGTACATTTTTAAAATTGTCCTGTGATTCATTGGGCCAGTTAAACTCATTGAGATATTTACAAATTAGTGCTTAGTTTGATCTGTGGGACTAATATAGCTTGCCTTTTTTTTTTCTAATTTAGGATTTTAGATTTTATCTTTAATCTTAAAGATTAAATAATATTAGAAGGGGTCTTTCTAATGAATCAAACACATCTGCAGTACATTCACACACACACACACACACACACACACACACACACACACACACACATCTGTATCATAGAGTAAGCAAAATATTTCAGTGATATTTCAATTGGAGAATGACTACTTTGCCATGAGTGTAGCAAGGGTCAGGTCTAACTCTCAGCTACCATGAAGGTATCTCTTATTATGCCAAAGGGGTAGCTTTTAGGGAAGCCCTTCTGATGGAAAATGTTTACCTGGAAAACCAACCATTTCATTAAAGGATTTAAAATTCTTCTCTCATATCCAGATTTCCTGGGAAGGGAGAGACACTAGGAGATGTGTTCCATTAGCAATTACCAGTAGTTCAATCAATCAAGTCTAAGCAGTGAAGTCCTCATTAACATTTAAAAGAAAGATTTTGGGGAGTTTCTAGGTAGGTAAAGACATAAAGATTTGGTGCTTTGGGGGAGGGTAGACATGTTATCACACCTTGTCCTATCTATTCCTGAGATAAATTTATAAGTTTCTGGTGGATGCCCACTTCCACATTCCAGCATCCTGAGTGGTGGGATTTGATAGTTGCCAACCTGATCTCACCTTTATTGTCAACACCTTGATGGACTTTGTTTCTAAGACTCTCCTTTCATCCTGTCTCTGGTCATTTAACTAGCTAAATGCCAAGAGTAAATCAAGTTTACTATTTCAATTTAATCTCTGGCATGATCTTAACATGGTTGCCACTGTTAACTTTAACATATTTAATATGGAACATTCCTTATATGTTTGTTGTGCTTTCTTGTTGAGTTTAATGAACTCTCTATTTGGGTTATTAGTTTATTGTTTATATGATATGTAAAGATCTTCCATTCTGCAATAGATCTCTCTGTATGTTTTTTTTTTTTTTTTTTGGAGTACAAAAGCTTTTGATTTGATGTAGCCCCATTGATTTATTTTAGTATTTGTAACTATATTTTCATTATTGAAGCTGACCCTTAAATTTATATAGAAGGGACCAATATTTTCCTCACAAGTGTTTGATGGGTTTCTGATCTGACCTTCAATTCTGGACCCACTTAAAATTTTTTTTTATAGCTGAATAAGGGCAAGAGATTGCCATACTTTAATGATGATTCTCTAGTCACTATCAGGCCATCCCACCAGCTGGGGCCTTAGTCAAGGAGTCCAGGAATTCCCACACAGACATGATGGGCCTAGACCTCAAGTAGAGCCCTCTCTCCATTGTCACTGGTCATCTCCATCAGTAACAACACAATGTACCCCTTTGTGGGCCCCCATAGAACCTTGCCCTCAATGTGGATCAACAATGGTAGAGAATGTTCCATCCTCAAAAGGGAGGTTGGATAACATATCCTATCTACCACCTGAGGAAGATGGGTCCTAAAACAGGTGCAGCTTTGAACATTTCTACTTATGACCACAGAATTCCAGCTCACACCTACCGGTATGCAAAGGTTACACAGGCTTCTATGTTGAATATGGGCCCCAGATCAAATTGATGGGGTCTACAGTCACTATTTATACACCTTTCCCATATTTGACAGCTGCTGTCTTCCCTGATCCAGGGCTTTTCTAGGCTTTCTAGTATAGTCATGGGACTTTTGGAATATAACTAAAATAGGCCTACTAGCTATCTCCAAAACAGAGACTCCAAATCTTCATTTGCAATGTTCCAGCCTTTAGGCTCATGATTAATGAACAATATGTTCTGCTTTATATGTTAACTCTTTTTTTCAGCCACCAGGTTAGAGATGCTGCCATGATGCCAACTCGACATCCCTGGGCAGAGGACTCCATCAATGTGTCCTGGAGCCCTGCCTCCCCAGAGCCCTTTCCTACTAGGGAAAGAGACAAGCTGGGAGTATGGATCAACCTGCCAACACCCATGCTCATCTTGGAAGCAATTACAGAAGCCAGACCTTCCACCTCCTGCACCTCATAATGACCCTGGGTCCATACTCCCCAAAGGGTTATAGAATGGGAAAGTTATCAGGGAAGGGGATGGGATATGGAGTTCTGGTGGTGGGAACTGTGTAGAATTGTAGCCTTCTTATCCTATGGTCTTGTCAGTGTTTGTATTTTATAAATAAAAACTGAAAAAATAAAGAATGAGGGCTTATGATGACATTTCTGTTTGAAATGACCATTAGTGTTGGCGTGAGGAATTAGAGGTCTCGGTCTTTCAGTTTTGTGTGGGAACCCAAGGATTCCCTGACTGCTGGCCCAGATAATAAGATGGTGTGATACTTACCAAATTATTAATTGAGCCAATCTTATGCCTTATCCAACTTTTGTAAGCCTCTCTTTATGCGACAACCTTAGGCTTTCTCCCAGTTGCATAAGTGTTGAGTGTCATTTGTTGTTCCCAACCAGGATTAGGTCATTCATATCTGTCTTCTTTCGGACTTTCTGCTATATTGCGTAGGAGCCAGAACAGAGCCCTGGGGGAGGTCACTTGAGACAAGTCTCCATCTGCTAGACTTGTCACCCAGATGCACCCGGAATCTTCTGTTTTGGAGAAGAAACGATATAGTGTTGGCCACCCATGGAGGCAGGCATCTTGAGATCTTGACTAGGAGACCACGGTGCCAGGCCGTGTCATAGGCTGCTGTGAGATCAAGAAAGACAGCACCCGTCTTTAAATTCTTCTGGAATCCATTTTCAATGTAAGTTGAGAGGGCCAGGACTTGTTCGCTGGTAGATCTTCCTGGGCGGAAACCAGCTTGGGCGGGTGATAGGAATTTCTCTGTAAGAGGAGAAATACGTGACAGAAGCAGCCTCTCAAGGAGTCTGTAACACACGGAGAGGAGAGAAATTGGTCTATAGCTGGCGGCCAGTGTTGGGTCTATAATCAGCATGGTCACATGCCACAAAGAGGTGGGGAAACTTCAAATTTAGCAAGAAAACTGATATTTCAGGTCTCCTGTTTCTCATTCTTTTGGCTTAGCAGGGATATTTAAAAAGAAACTACTTTGGGCAAATTTGGATTCTATAGCCTGGTCTGTAAAGATTACATTGTCAGGATATGCATTGGAAGTAATTTTGAGCATTGGAAGTAATTTTGAGCCATCACCATGGAATCGGTAGTACTCACTACAGTTTTACTGTAAGACATTATGCTGTGTGACTAAAAAGCTTCATCATACATCTTTACACACGGCTCTACATTTGGCAGATCGAGAAGCTAGACCGGGTTTCTAAAAGTCATATAGCTTCTGATTCAAGGGCCTATAATCTGAATATAAAACATTTTTAACTCTAAGAGCTCAGTCCTTGGTACTTCACACTCATTATTTTCCTTTTCTATTTACTTTTACTGGTGACCTTATTCAGTATCTCAACTTTCTGAGTGTCTATATGCCGACAACTTCTAGATGAATTTTTAGCCCTAGACTTCTATCTTGAACTATTCAGTTATCATAGTGATCTGTGACAATACTAGGGGCATGTCCTAAAGACACAAATGACTTAGCATGCCTGAACTGAACTTTGGATTTTGCTCCCTAGAAGTGTACTCACTGTTGTTTCTATTTAATTAGATGATTATTTCATCTGTCTAATCTGAACAAAAACCTAGAAGTAAAATTGGTTTTTCTTCTTCTTCCACAGACAAAATTGGATTCTTCATGAAAATTTCCCTGTAAATATTTCAAATTTTGCTTGTCATAACCATCACTTTGTGATCTAAATTGCCACTATATTTTGTTTTAATTCTGGAGGATGGTGTTAGTCATTTTTTTTTTTTACCCTTTATCTCTGTATTATGCTTCAATTCAGTTATCCTAGAATCTTAATATGTACATCACCCTTCATGTCAACCTTTTGAGGCATCTTCGACAGCTCTCAGAATAAAAGCTAAATTCCTCAAATCATCTATAAGACTGAATATGGTATATGTCTTACAAATCACCCAATTATACTGTTTCCTTTTAATTGGGTACTGACGTACCCCACTCTAGTGCCTCAATGGCCTCTTAATTGTACTTTTAACACACCAATTGTGTATTAAAGGTAATTCTACCTTAATATCTTTATAAGGACATTTCTATTGGCCTGGGAAGCTCTCAAATCCACACATTGATAATTTCCTCAATATTGTTACTTTTTTGCTGAAGATACTCATTTTTACATTTTCAGTTTGAGTACAATGAAGGAAGCAATTAAGGAAGCTTTAAGTTTCAAATTGCCTTTCATTTCATTGCACTGTGTACTCCTTGAAGTTCAAAGCAATTCATAAATCAAGGAGTCCGATGAGGACTAGCATGCTCTTCACTTGTGTTCATTTAGCTTATGTTAGAGAGTAAATGTATGCAAGATGTAAGAAATAGTAGGTGTAATTTCAGAAGATATGTAAGTAAGTTCTTTGGTCCTGTAAATTGAAAAGAATATGTTTACAGTTAGGAATAGAACACACAAAGAAGACTCTAGAACAGTCAAGCAATGGATTCAGTGGAGAGATGAACAAACTCGGCCTCTTCTTATTTGATGAGTCATTGGGCCAACACTCCATGTTAGAGAGTGAACCTTATTCTATGTGGGTGAAATCTACATAAGAACTTGAGTTAATAAAGAAAAAGGTCAAGTTGAGAGTGGAGTGAAATAAGATGTGATGACATTACCTTTGTGTGAGTTACGAGGAAGATAAAATAAAAAAATTCACTAAAAAAAAGACACAACTTGAAAGAAATAGAAGAATTCATTAAGTATAGAAGGGGGAAGTCATCTAGAGAAGAATAATCATAAACCAAAATGTGTAGTCTTGAGAATATCTGAACAGAAAATGTAATTAAATTTCCAAATTAACTACTTCCCTCCTCCATTAGAAAGTATAAGCAAAAATTTGCATAAACTTTCCTTTTGGGCACCTAACAATTTATAAATTTCTAATGATTAAAAACCAGCTGTCTCCAGTCATTTATAAAACCCTCAAAAGCAATTTGAGCATAGCCACATAATCACAAAGCATTACTGCTTTATATTATGCCATTAAATTACATCATTACTCTAGTTCCACTAATCACAAACATTTCTGAAGTCTTAAGGAAAGCAATAAAAATCTCCTTTCATTTTTATTACTATATACAAAATTATCAAGAAGGATCAACCTAGCCACTCAAAGAATAGAACGACACGTACTGGTCTATCTAGAGGCAAGTATATGGTCTCAAAGGCATTGTGAGAAGTATAATGGCTATCTCTGGGGAGGTGGGAACAAGAGCTTTAGTGGTGGTTATGGTGTGGACTATACCCTGGAATTTTACAATCTGGGAAGCCACTATTAATCACAAATAAAAAGTGCCTTGTAGTTTAAAATGTAGCATAGTAAGATGCCAAGCATGTTTTCCGATTCTAATGACATTTCTTTTTTATTTATTTATTTATAAAATAAAAATATCAGCAAGACCATATGATAAGAGGGGCACAATTCCACACAATTCCTACCACTAGAGTTCTGCATCTCATCCCCTCCATTGGAAGCTTCCCTATTCTTTATCCCTCTGGGAGTATGGATGCAGGATCATTATGGGGAACAAAAGGTGGAAAGTAAGGCTTCTGTAGTTGCTTCTCCACTGGATATGGGGATTGGCAGGTTGGTCCACCCTCCTAGCCTGTCTCTATCTCTATCCCCTAGTGATGGAGGGCTCTGGAGAGGTGAGATTCCAGGACACACTGGTGAGATCTTCTGCCCAGGGAAGTCAGGTTGGTCTAATGCTAACATCTGCATTGGTGGCTGAAAAAGTGTTAAGATATAAAGCAGAATGAATTGTTTAATAATCAGTAACCTAAAGGCAAGAATAGAACAAATGAGATTGGTGTCCCCATTTTGGAAAAAGCTAGTAGGTATATTTTAGGTATATTTCAAAGGATCCATGACTTTACTAATTTGTGCCTGAGCTCAACTGCTCACTGGCAGGTGAACCAAAGGTATTGCCTGGGGAAGTGATGTCACAATTGGAAATAGAACTAGAAAGCTGTATCAGGGCAAAGAGTAACTCCAAAATATGGGGAAAATATATACATATTGTTAACTGTAAACCCCATCAATTTGATCTGAGGCCCGTATTCAGTGCAGGAGCCTGTGTAACATTTGCATTCTTGTCGTATGAACTTGCACTCTGTAGTCATAGCTAGGAGCCTATTCTAGGCTGCACTCATTGCTGGACCCACGTTCCTAGAGAGGTAGAGCATGGTGACCCAACCTCCCTTTGGAGAATGTGGAAAACCTGACCATTGTTGATCCACATGGAGGCCAAGGTCCCGGATGTTACTTTGAAAAGCCCATTGTTAGGATTTGCTGTATCATAATGATTTATGGCATTTAATGCTATTTACTTATAGCTGTATCTTTTTAAATATATTTTTAAAATATTTATTCCATTTTGTTGCCCTTGTTGTTTTATTGTTGTAGTTATTTTTGTTGTAGTTATTGATGTCGCTGTTGTTGGATAGGACAGAGAGAAATGGAGACAGTAGGGGAAGATGGGGGGATAGACACCTGCAGACCTGCTTCACTGCTTGTGAAGTGACTCCCCTGCAGGTGGGGAGCTGGGGGCTGGAACCGGGATCCTTACGCCCGTGTGCTTAACCTGCTGCTACCGCCTGACTCCAGTGTAGCTGTATCGTATACAGTGATGCAAACAGTTGCTTCTGGTTTCCCTGGTCTAAGATTATGGGTAATTTAATATCTCAAAGAGAAAATTATTAGAAATGTCCTAAAAAGTTAATCCCACTATTAAAATTCAATCAGGTTACCAATTTGAAACCTTAAGTGCTTAGATTAAAGGAAAAATAATATATACTCAGATATGGGGTCTATACATCAAAAAGTTTGAGTCATTGAATCTATTTTCCCTCTTATATTGATTAAATAGTGATTTATAAAAGTATAAGTTAATAATTTATTAACATTCTAATGATATTTCTTCCTATTTCTACTTACCCATGACTTGGTAGTTTTTTTGTTTTGTTTTGTTTTCAAGATAACTGACTAATATTATTTGTATATTTATTATATTTTGATTTATGTATACAAATATTTTATAATATATCACATTTCATATATTATAAAATAAATAAAATATTTAGTGATATGCCAATTGATGTACAAACCAGACTGAAATTGGCCACATTCCACTTTGGCTATCAATAACAGATCCTTGAACGTTTACATTCATATATTTTTCTAATAATGTTGATTTAGAAAGAAGTCCTAACCTATTGAACAAAATGTCAATAACTTTGTTGTAAATTACCAAGTCAGTTAACACTACAATTCAAGACTTGATTTCAATATACGTCCTTTGACTTAAAGGTTTATTATCCATGAAGCTGTCAAGAATTAATTTTTTTCTACTTAATTAAAATCATTAGATGATGAAAATATGTGTGGTGGGAAGGCAGGGGAAAGTGTGCTGGGCTGGGTTTGCTGTCCCCGATCAACTAGGAATAGCAAAGAATCACCTGAGAAGGCAAGAAGACGAGACTAGTGTAACTTCTGGAACCCTCTAAGTCAGGTGTGAGTGCAAACCCATGTGGCTCATGGACAGAGAGGGGATTAAAGAGAAAGTCAGGGGCTAAGAGCCCCTACCCACTCAGGACCTGTTGGTACCAGCTTGCAGGGATGCATTGGATCGACCTTCTCGTGGTGCATCCCGTGAGTACCCATTCATTGGGGAAACTGATGATCCTTCCTAGCCGACTGAATCCACATGGATCCCAGTCACTTTCAAAGCCAGCAACAAGCAGCTCCTGACAGCTTTCAACCTGACGCTGTTGACTGGCTACAGAAGAAGGGCAAATGCTAGAAGAAGAAGTTGATGAAAGACCTTTGGTCTGTGTTTTATTAACTAAAATATTGCTGAAGAGAGAAAACCTTACCCTCACTGATTTACAACTGTGATTTTCCATAGTTGTTGTCCACCAGGGGCTGGAACAGAAGCAGGGAAGCCTGACACTGACATGGGAGGGGGTGGCAGAGAGCTGGCCATGATACTCAGGAAAAAAAAACAAACAAAAAAAAACTGCCCTCCTGGTGGTGCAGAGGTGTGGTTATATAGTAGGAGCCTTTTCACATCATTCTCCTGGTCAATTAGGAAAAATAATGAGTTATCCCCTTATAAATGAGGATTTATTCAGAAATACAGGGCCACAAGGCACTGCTTGGCTCAGTTCTGGGTTGTGGTGGAGGGACACTGGGTCCAGGTTTTTGGACCCTCTGAGCTTGGGGGTCTCTTTCCATAATCACTGTGCTATCTCTTACCCAAACAGGTTTATCTCTTGGTCACAAGTGAGTGTTAAGAAAAAAAAAAATGTCTGCTTATAGTTCAAAAGCTTTCCAGCTCCCATAGCCTATAGGGAAGATAAATAACACAAAAAGGTTTAACTTTCTGGTCCTTTTTTCAACTGTGACACCATCTCCCCAGATAATAGCTTAGGTCATCTACATATTGGATGTCAGGAACAGGCAAAAACTAGTTGGGCCATGGGCTCCTTGGAATATACCTAAAATATATCTACTAGCTTTTTCCAAAATAGAAACCCCAAATATTCTTGCCTTTAGGTTCATGATTATTCAATAATTTGCTCTGCTTTCTATGTTAACGTTTTTTCAGCCACCAGGTTCTGGATGCTATCATGATGACAACCTGACTTCCCTGGGTAGACAACCCCACCAATGTGTCCTGGAGACCCAACTCCCCAGATCCCTGCCCCACTAGAGAAAGAGAAGACTGGCCGGGAATGTGGATGGACCTGCGAAGGCCCATGTTCATTGGGGAAGCAATTACAGAAGCCAGACCTTCCACCTTTTGCACCCATAATGACCGTGGGTCCACACTCTCAGAGGGATAAAGAACAGGAAAGCTATCACAGGGAGAGAATGGAATATGGAGTTCCAGTGACAGGAATTGTGTAGAATTGTACCCCTTTTATCCTATTGTCATGTCATTGTTTCCATTTTATAAACAAAAACTTAAAAAAAAGGTTTAACAGTCACTGTGTTTCACCTCAGGGATGGAGGTAACATTGAAACAACTGTTAATTTTCAGAACTGTGAACTCTTAAGTACTTTACTTAGACAAAAGTCAATCCAGGTAAGTGTTATTAGTGAATTAAAAATTAGTGAAAAAGGGACTTCAAAGCACACCATATACAGTAGTTAAAACCAGAAGAAACATTGGAGAAGTGAACCAGGACAAAAGCCCCATAAATGTTGAAGCATATAAGAATGAGGACATCAAAACACTAATTGAGTAAAAGCTACAAATGTTTATCTGGAACCAGAAAATACCTAGAATTGCAAAAAAAATTTTGGGGAGAAATATAGAACTGGAAGCATAACACTCTCAGATCTCTAATTGTATTAGATGGCTATTGTAATTTAAACTGCTTAGTACTGGAATTATTCTATTTCACTGACCAGTGAAACCAGAGGCAAACCCCCACACTGATGGACATCTAATTTTGACAAGTGTCCAAACTATTAAATGGGGAAAGGAGAGTCTCTTCAACAAATTCTGTTGGAAATTTTGGGTTGAAACATGCAGAGAATGAAACTAATCCACCGTATTTCACCAAACACAGAAGTAAATTTCAAGTGCATCAAGGACTTGGATGTTAGACCAGAAACTATCAAATACTTAGAGGAAAATATTGGCAGAACTTTTTCCCGTCTAAATTGTAAAGTATCTTCAATGATACAAATCCAACTACAAAGAAGACTAAAGTAAGAAATAACAAATATATCAAATTAAAAAGTTTCTGCACTTCAAAAGAAACGACTACACACACAAAGAGACACACAAAGAGATCCCTTACAGAATAGGTGAAGATCTTTACATGCCATACATCAGACTAATAAGAGGCTAATAACCAGAATATATAGAGTTTTCCAATCTCAACAACACAAAACAAATAACCCCATCCAAAAATGGAGGGAGGACATGGACAGAATATTAACCACAGAAGAGATCCAAAGCATGAGAAACACATGAAAAAACGCTCCAAGTCTCTGATTGTCAGAGAAATGCAAATAAAGACAACAATGAGATACCACTTCATTCCTGTGAAAATGCCATACATCAGAAAAGGTAACAGCAGCAAATGCTGGAAAAGTTGTGGGTTAAAAGTAACTCTCCTGTATTGTTGGTGGTAATGTAAATTGGTCCAATCTCTGTGGAGAACAGTCTGGAGAACTCTCAGAAGGCTAGAAATGGACCTACCCTATGATCCTACAATTCCTCTCCTGTGGAGGCTGATAACCAAAATATACAAAGATATCACCAATTAGCAATGAAAAAACAAGTGAACCCACCCCAAAATGGGGAGAGGCTGTGAACAGAATATTCTCCACAGAAGAAATCTAAAACGCTAAAAAACATGAAAATATGTTGATTGTCAGAGAAATGCAAATAAAGACAAAAATGAGAAACCATTTCACTCCTGTGAGAATGTCATACATCAGAAAAGGTAACAGCAACAAATACTGGAGAGGTTGTGGGATCAAAGGAACCCTCCTGCACTGCTGGTGGGAATGTCAATTGCTTCAACCCCTGTGGAGAACAGTCTGGAGACTCTCAGAAGGCTAGAAATGCCCTATGACCCTGAAATTCCTCTCCTGGGGATACATCCTATGGAACCAAACACACCCATCCATTCATAGAGATTTGTGTTTAACTTTGTTCATAACAGCAGAATGTGTAATAGCCAAAACTTGGAAGCAACCCAGGTGTCCAACAACAGATGAGTGGCTGAGCAAGTTGTGGTCTATATACATGATGGAATGCTACTCAGCAATTAAAATGGTGATTTCACCTTCTTAACCCCATCTTGGATGGAGCTTGAAGAAATCATGTTAGGTGAGATAAGTCGGAAACAGAAGGATGAATATGGGATGATCTCACTCTCACGCAGAAGTTGAGAAACAAGATCAGAAGAGAAAACACTAAGTAGAACTCGGACTGGAGTTACTGTACTGCACCAAAGTCAGAGACTCTGGGGTGAGCTGGGGGAGGGTCAAGCCTGGCGCATGATGGCCGAGGAGGACCCTAGTGGGGGTTGAATTGTTATGTGGAAAACTGAGAAATGCTATGTATGTACAAAACTATTGTATTTCTCTGTTGACTGTACACCATTAATCCCCCAATAAAGAGATTTTTAAAAGAAGTAAGAAAGAAAGAAAAAGAAAGGAAGAAAGGAAGAAAGAAAGGAAGAAAGAGAGAAAGAAAGAAAGAAAGAAAGAAAGAAAGAAAGAAAGAAAGAAAGAAAGAAAGAAAAAAAGAAAGAAAGAAAGAGAAAGAAAGGCTGGGTGGTATCACACTCAGTAGAGTGCAACAGGATGTACAAGGACGTGGGTTCCAGTTCAAGGTCTGCACCTGCCAGAGGGAAGTTTAACCAGTAGAGGAGCAGCACTAGATATCTCTGTTTCTGTCTTCCTCTTCTTTCTCTCTCCCCCTATTTCTCTCTTGTCTTTCTATAAGAAATAAGAAGAAACACAAACAAACAAAAAAAGTAAGGAGATGTCAAGCCGTGGGCTTGCAGTAATCATTACAGTCTCTGGAGATTAGATTTTCCTGGCATTAAATTAAGTCAGGCAGTCGAGAGGTAGCTCAGCAGGTTAAGCGCACATGGCTCAAAGCGCAAGGACCAATATAAGGATCCTGGTTCGAGCCCCCGGCTCCCCACCTGCAGGGGAGTCGCTTCACAGGCAGTGAGGCAGGTCTGCAGGTGTCTGTCTTTCTCTCCCCCTCTCTGTCTTCCCCTCCTCTCTCCATGTCTCTCTGTCCTATCAGACAACAATAATAACTACAACAATAGGCACAACGAAAGGGAATAAATAAATACATTTAAAATAAAAATTTAAAAATAATAAAAATAAGTCACATCTCACTGAAGCCAAAGTTGAGCAATGCAGAAGTGACAAGACAAGTCACAGAGATATGCAAAAAGGGAACAATAGATTGTGGAAGTGGTAGGATGAGTGACAAGCAGTCGGGAAATCTATGAGGGATACTCACTAATGAGAGAAATGGCAGATTTGGGAAGCAAAACAGAAGATTCATTACTAGTGCACAGCCATTTGGAGAAAAGCTGTCAATCTCAGAGGTTTCTGGGGGCCCAAGATATTGTTTGTGAGTACTATTTAGTTATTAAGAAATTATGTTCAGGGGGTGAGGGTGGTGGCACACCTAACCACTGGGTCTTTGCACATGTTACAATCTGCAAGGACCCAGGTTCAAGCTCCCAGTCCCCCCCTGCAGGGGGAAAGCTTTGCCAGTGGTGAAGCAGGGCTGCAGCTGTCTCTGTCTCTCTCCCCTCTCTATCTCTCCCTTCCCTCTCAATGTCTGACTGTCTCTATCCAATCAATAAATAAAGATAATAAAAAAATAAGTGAACAAATAATATTTTTACCTTTTCTAACTTTGGTTGTTTCTAGTCCACTTTAGGATTTTATGTATAATTTTGCACCTTTGTTTTATTTTTCTGTTTTTACTAACCCAAACTTTAAATTACCGATGTCATGTTTTTTCAGTGTCATCTGAATTTTCCCTCTAATGTACAGAGGTATAAATTCACTTCTAAGTTTTGTGTTTCCTGATTCTTTATCTTGTTGAGGTATTTCTTCTAGAGCATGCATTTTTATTATTAACTTTATTTATGGGTGTGCAATTCATAAACATGTGACAAGTCAGATCATTTGTCAGAACTTGAATGTTGTTCCATTACTGAGACACCTTGGAGGCTTCATTGGCCTAACAAAAACAGTGGTTGATAAAACTATATTAACTGAATTAGCTTTACTAACTACATTTACTAATTACA
This sequence comes from Erinaceus europaeus, assembly GCF_950295315.1. NCBI lineage: Eukaryota > Metazoa > Chordata > Mammalia > Eulipotyphla > Erinaceidae > Erinaceus > Erinaceus europaeus. The sequence continues at coordinate 3,516,642 of NC_080164.1, read as the reverse complement.
GATCATCTATTTGGTGATTTCCATAGAGATCACCATAGGCATTCTGAGTTATCTTTATAAATATATTTTCCACCAAATCAGATATTGAGGCAGATATTGATTTATAAATTTTTCTAGACAGTGAAATTAAAGATCTGCCTCACTCAGCTCAATCTCACTAACCCATTTAATTTTAATTTGCATTGTTTACATAGGGATAAGGTTATATCCGATATTGCACTGTAGACATTAAGATGTCAGGGATGCTCTGAATCACGTAATCCAGGAAAATCAATACTCAGGCCCTTTCAATTCCTGAATGTTGTGGTGTTATAAAGTGAATTTCATAATCTGGCTTTAATTTATATTTTTCCTTGGGTCTTGTTTTTTTTTCTTTGCTTGTTCAGATGGATTTGTCCTGTTTCTTTCTTCTTCTTTTTTTTTTTTTTCCTCCAGGGTTATCTCTAGGGATCAGTGTCTGCACTAAGAATCCACTGCTACTAGAGGCCAATTTTTTCCTTTTTATTGGATAGGACAGAGAGAAATTGAGAGATGAGGGGGGAGACAGAGCAGGAGACAGAGACAGAGCTACACCTGCAGATCTGCCTCAATGCTTGTGAAATGATCCCCCTGGAGTTGGAGAGCCTGGGGTTTGAACTGCCATCCTTGTGCAGGTCCTTGCACTTCATACTATATGCACTTAACCCAGTGCTCCACAGCCCGGCCCCCTCTCATTTTTTCTATGTAGGTATTGTCAGTGTACGTGTAGCAAAAGAGATAGTGCAGATTAACATCGGCTTTGTGTTTCTGAAACAAAAAGCAAATCACCATATGAAATGTGTTCTGCGCATTTATTCAACTGTTTAAATGAAATAAAAACAAAGCAACTTGGACCACATGTGGTGTATTGTACCAAAGCAAAGGATTCTTAGAAGGTGAGGCATAGTGGGTACTGGATGGTGGGGAAGGGATATGGAGTCCTGGTTCATGACGGCAGAAGAGGAAATAAATCAGGGATGAGAGTAAGAGGTGAAATTGCACCCACATCACAAAAACGTGCTGTCAACTATTAATCTCCCAGTCAAACAACAAATACACCTAGTTGTCTTCTGATGAGCAGTCTCTGTTTCTTATGTTTCTAGAAAGATTGTAACTCAAGAATGTGCTGAATCCCTTTGTACCATTATGAGTCTTCATACATGATAAACTACATAACTTTTATTGTTCCCAAAATTTGACTTTATAGCTAAAGTAGAACAAATGGCACACTACATAATCTATCAGCTTCATGGAAAGAGCTTTACAGAATTGCATCTGGGATACTGAAGCCTGGTTAAAGTGCTAGCAGGAAATACACCTTATTTTCCTCTGCCACTACTGAGCTGCACAGAAGGATTGTATGCAACTAACTCCCAGTATTGATTCTCCTGTAGTCATAAACTATGTATAGGCAAATAAATGATACATGGAAAATAGAATCTGCCATCATTTTATCTAAATTGCCACCTGAAATTTCTGTTCTCCATCCATGCTAGTTTTTAGTGATTCACAGAGTGTAGCAACAAAGTTAAGAACACATTCACCAGAGAATCCAATACAGTGAGTTTCATTGGTTCTGACAGAGTATGTCAGTTTTCCCTCTTCAAAAGAAAATAACATGAAATGGGGATTATGGTATTGAATAGGATCATTGAGCCAAGTTCTTCAGAACAGATAGGATCGTTGCTAAATAATAGGGTTGGCAATACAAGTGAATAGCTCACAAAAAAATATTCTGCAACACAGACACATTATCAGCATTTTGGGTGTTAAAGTTAACACTAAACATCTTCAGTGATCTTGTCAGGATGCCAAGTAATCAGACCCACTATGTGTAAGGGCACTGCATCATTTAGCAGTGGTTGATTCTGGAGAACTGAAATATTGGCTGGATGTGAAGAACATGAAGGGGACATGAAGAGGAATTACATTAAAAAAAAAGCCATACACGACAAATACAATCTAACTAACACTCACACATTGGAACACTACAGTGTACACCTTCACGGGTGTCTACTTCCTCTAAATAAATATGTGGATATAAATATCTTAATAATATAAACCTGTAACTTGATATCTTCTTTTCCTTGCAACTCACCTCAGATATTTGATTAAGGGTTTGAGTGTGATAGTTACAGAAGATTGCTCTAAAATCACAAAGCACTAAGTATAAAAGAAATGGGTACTAGAAAATGAATGTTGAACTTGTAGCTAGGTAAAGTAATTGATATATATTTTTTTCAGGATCTCTATCCTTGTGGAACAATTTTGTCAGACATAAATAATTTTAGCAATGGTATATTAGATCAAAGTGTGTGTTATGTTGTTCACTAGAGGATTACACAGTCTTGGCATCTGTCAGTTTAACTGCTCAAACTCAAACACTTTCTATTTTGGTGGGTGTCAGCTTTCTGGCGGGGTAATCTCCAGGAGAAAGGTAATGGACCGGTTCTTTCTCGCTGGCGCAAGGAACGACACGAAGTAAAGACAACGGGGAGACCTGCAGCATGCTCAGATCTCAGTTCGCAGATCTCAGGTCTCATTTATTATCAGGTGGGCAAAGGTTTAAATAGAAAACTCAGGGACCGGCGTAAGGATCCCGGTTCGAGCCCCCAGCTCCCCACCTGCAGGGGAGTCGCTTCACGGGCGGTGAAGCAGGTCTGCAGGTGTCTGTCTTTCTCTCCCCCTCTCTGTCTTCCCCTCCTCTCTCCATTTCTCTCTGTCCTATCCAACAACAAAGCAACGTCAACAATGGCAATAATAACCGCAACGAGGCTGCAACAACTAGGGCAACAAAAAGGAGAAAAAAAAAAAAAAAAGAAAACCAAATAATGAACACTATTTAAATATGTCAGAAATTACAGGTTTCTTAAAGGTCAGCTTGCCCCCTATGGTAGGGGGCTGGTATGACAAGAATTGATGCAGATACATAAAGGTCAAGAAAATTAGTCTCCTGATGCAGGCAAGTTAATTATCCAGAGGCATTTGAGGGGAGGAGAGGGGTTAAACCAGTTAAGGCAAGATAGAGAGAAGATAAGCAATTTAAGGACATCAAAGGGCACTGCTAGGAGTGTGTGATAAGGTGTGTTCTCCTCTGAACTTTGAGTAAGTGAATCTTAAAGCAGGTAGCCACACGTGACCTGCAGTTAATGGAGAGAAGTATTGAGGTTTCTGTGAGCTTTAGAGACTAACAAGGCAAGCTTAGTCTGGGAGACTTTTTCCCTCTTGGCTCACCTCTATGACGAGAGAGACTTACAACTGGGGTGTCTATCCAGACCTCCATCCAAAGATGGGAGAGCTCCCCTATGCTCTACCAAACTATCACATAGTCCCACAGGTGGGAGCTTTAAATAGGTTGAGATCATAAGTTGAAAGGGGGAACACATTTACTCTTCTTGCCACTTGACAGAGCATGGGTCCATGACTGAGCCTCAATGAATCCCTTGCTGCCATCAAGGAAGTGAACCATTGTGGGAATGGCACAGGTGTGCAGGTCCCTGGTTACAGACAGGGATGACAGAGGCATCAAGAATTTAGAGGTGACATGAGCAAGTTCTAGAGGCAGTAATGTCATTCCTAAAGACATTATCTTGGGGTACAACTTTGGCTCTACTTTTAATCTTTTTCAAAAAAATTTTGTGATTTTTTTTAACATTTTATTATTTTTTTCCCTTTTGTTGCCCTTGTTGTTTAACATTGTTGTGGTTATTGATGTCATTGTTGTTGGATAGGACAGAGAGAAATGGAGAGAGGAGGGAAAGACAGAGAGGAGGAGAGAAAGACAGACACCTGCAGACCAGCTTTACTGCTTGTGAAGCGACTCCCCTGCAAGTGGGGATGGGGGGGGGGCTCAAACTGGGATCCTTTAAGCTGGTCCTTGCAATTTATTCCACGTGCGCTTAAACTTAACCCGCTGCGCCACCACCCGACTCTCTACTTTTAATCTTTTAATTGTTACCTAAACCTCAACATTGTTACCTAAGATTTCAGCTTTCAATTCAGTTTTGTAAGATACCCTTTTCTCCCCAATAAATTCACTTTCACTTGTATAGACCATTATATCTTGTTATTTGACATTAATATTTCTCACATTCAATGGATCAAGTTGACCAATGTCTGAGAGTGACAAACATAGAAAACCAGGCCTAACACACATTTACAGTAATGAAGCATTTACAGAAACCAGAACCTCCACCTTCTGTACCCCCAAAATAATTTTGGTCCATACTCTTAGTGGGGAAGGAATGAGAGGAGGAAGATGAGCAGTGGGCTCTGAACTCTAGCTCCATCAAGATCTAGAGAGAGAAAAGGAGATAGAGATGGACATTTGAAAATAGTAATAAGTGTAGTGTGACTTGGAAAGGAAGAAGTGGTACCATGGGGAAAAAAATGGGTAAATACATACAAATATTGACAGGTACTTGTAGAAATAATAGTTAAGCTACATCTGTGACCTTGGGTGAACTACTTTCGTTTCCAATGGAGGGGAATGAGGACCAGAGCTCGGGGGTGGGAATGATGTGGAATTAAACTTCTGTTAACTTATAATTTTGTAAATCAATATTAAATCACCAATCAATTAAAAATAGAAAGACAGGCCTAATGTCAATAGTTTTCAAGAAGTATGGGTCTTAAATTCAAGAGGAGATGATTCATGCTGAAAGAGAGAAGAAGAACTTCATATACTGAGCTTGAAGCCACTAGTTTCCAAGACAAAGGCTTGGAATAAGACAAAGGGAGCAAACCATGGGTGAGTGGGATGAATGCAATGTTTATCATTATGTCCAGTTTCTTCACGTTGGTTATATTTCATTTCTCAACGTTCTTTTGCAATGAGTGTGTGAAGTTGCAGCTGTTTTCAAAACAATGCTAAGGGTTTATCTGCCTTCCCCACTATGCTGACATTTACTGGTAGAGGAAAAGCAGTGACGTGCTTACTGTTGACAGCTTCCCATGAATGAAAGCACGGTCACCTGACTGATCTAGCAGCTATAGTACTGCCCTTCAGCTTCAAATAAGTTGAGTATCTTTGCTTAAGATTCTATTTGCTGAAGTGGTAAAATAGTTTCATTAGTTAGATAACCTTTGAGTATACAGTTACTTAATACTCAGTAGGATCAAACTGAAAAGTAAACAGGAAGTTCAAGTCCCTTCATTAATGTCTCAGAGATGTGGTTTATTATTTTTTTTTTTCACTGTAGTCCATGCAGAAAAGTTCCAAAAAAAAATCTACAAGTTCTATTTATAATTAGTCATAAGCAGTTCAGTTGTCATTTCGGAAATAAATACACCACAAGAACTATGTCTATCTTTTATCTGTCTACATACACTGGAAGAAGCTACGAGAGTAAATAAGGCCTGGAAGTCAATCCTCTCTAATGGAATGCACCTGTTGGTCCCTGCACCTTTTTTGTTGTTGTTGTTGTTCAGACCAAGGAAACATATTGGATAGCAGACAAGTATGTGTCCTATTGAACATTGATTTTTTTTTTTTACCCATATACAGCAGATACTGCTATGTCTCCCTTGGAAACATCAAATATGTGTAAGTACTGTGATTTTGATGGCGTTTTCAGGTCTCTTCCTAAACAGCAATGGGCACTGTGCAGAGCAGGAGGTAGCTTTGTTGCCTCAAGTAACAACACACATCTGCTTGCTGGTACCACAGGTTGAGTTAGTGTTGATCATAGGATCATGGATGTGGACAGGTTGGTCCACACTTCCCGCCAGTTGCTATCTTTCCCTAGTGGGACAGGGCTCTGGAGAGGTGGGCTCCAGATTGCCTTGATAAGGTCAACTACTTGGGAAAGTTAAGTTGGCATCATGGTAACTTGTTACCTGAGAAAGCATTAAGATATAAATAAGAATAAATTATTTAATAATCAGGAACAATAATATATCAAGAATATAACATGAGATTTGGAATCTCCATTTTGGAAATAGCTAGTAGGTTTTAGTTATATCCCAAGGGGCTCATGACTTTACTAATTTTTGCCTGAGATGGCGTCAGGGTTGGAAACAGGACTAGAAAGCTGTATCAGAGTAGCTCCGATATATGGGAACAGTGTATAAACATTGTTAACTATAAACCCCATTGATGTGATCTGGGGCTCATATTCAGCACAGGAGCCTCCCTGTAGGTCTGAGCTCACATTCTGTGGTCGTAGCTGGGTACATTCAGGCTGCACTCATTGCTGGACCCCTCTTCCTCGAGTGGTAGAGTATTTTGGTTTAATCTCTCTTTAGAGTATTTAAAAATATCTGTAATAAAGCTCATAGTGATGAAAACAAATTTTATATTTAATCATTCTATATTTAGGATAACATGTTAAAATCAAATAGTTTTAAACCATTTTTTAAATATTTATTTATTTATTCCTTGTTTTTGCCCTTGTTTTATTGTTGCAGTTATTATTGTTGTTGCTATTGATAACATCGTTGTTGGATAGGACAGAGAGAAATGGAGAGGGGGCAAGACAGAGAGGGGGATAGAGAAAGACAGACACCTGCAGACCTGCTTCACCACTTGGGAAGTGACACCCTTGTAGGTGGGGAGCCGGGGGCTCGAACTGGGATCCTCACACTGGTCCTTGCACTTTGCGCCACGTGCGCTTAACCCCTTGTGCTACCACCCAACTCCCAACATGTTAAAATCTACATAACTCAGTACATGAGTATTTTATTTCATTTTTATTCTCCTATTTAATACTTTTTATTATCTTTACTTATTTATTGGATAGAAATGGCCAGAAATTGAAAGGGGGGCATAGAGAATGAGGGAGAGAGAGACACCTATAGCATTGCTTCTCCACTTGCAAAGCTTTCCCCCTGTAGGTAGGGACCAGGGGCTTGAACTTGGGTCCTTTTACATTGAGAAATGTTTGCTCAACCAAGTTGTTGCTAGGGTTAATTGCCTGCACAATGAGTCCACTGTGCATGGCAGTCATTTTTTTTTTTCTGCTTCCAGAGTTATTGCTGAGGTTTGGTGCCTGCTCTATGCATCCACTGCTTCTGGAGGTCATTTTTACTCCTTTTGTTGCCCTTGTTGTTGTTATTATTATTGTTGCTTTGCTTTCTTTTTTATTGAATAGGACAGAGAGAAATGGATAGAGGAGGGGAAGACAGAGAGGGGGAGAGAAAGATAGACACCTGCAGACCTGCTTCACTGCCTATGAAGTGATCCCCCTGCAGGTAGGGAGCCTGGAGTTTGAGCCATTGGTGGCTTGAACAGGGATCCTTTAGCTAGTCCTTGTGTTGGACATTATGCCAGCTCCCTGCTGCTCCAAGCTGCATTGCTTGATGCTGTGGTCTATTTACATACTCATTGTTTTGCCTGAGACTCGCCCTGCCTGCAGGGCATGGGTTTAATCCCCACTTGTTAGATGGAAGCTTATTTTCTCTCCACCCCCTCTCCTAGCCATTTCCTTTTCCGACCTGCCACTTCCATCCCAGAAGATATAAAGGCAGTTTTTTCTGATCAATAAAGGCATTATTGCATTGCCTTCCTGCTCAGCCACTCAGTTCCTGGTTCCTCTCCAACGTCACTGAGTAAGCAGCAGCCCAGGTTGGCTCCGGTCGAGTTCTCTCCCCTGCCACACAACCTGACACCTTGCACTTTGCCACCATGTGCGCTTAACCTGCTGGGCTACCACCCATCCCCCACAGTGATTTTAAGACTTTTCTTTTCTCCTTTTTTTTATTTGAGAGAGACAAAGAAAAATCGAGAGAAGGGGGAAAGGAAGTGCAGGAGAGGTTAGAGAGAGAGAGAGAGAGGAGAGAGAGAAGAAGAAGGAGGAGGAGGAGGAGGAGGAGGAGAAGGAGAGAGAGGGAGTGAGTGAGAGAGACCTGCAGCACTGTTGCACTCCTAGTGAAGTTCTGTACCTCACCCCCTTACAGCCCCACCCCTGCAGGTGGGGACCAGTGTCCTCTCACTCAGTAAGTGATGAGTTCTCTCTACCAGCTGAGACACTGCCTGCCTCACAGGATTCCCTAAATGACCAATGCAGCAGAAGTGATGTGTAGGTGCAAAAGTCACTCAGAATGCGAGCTGACAACTGTATTCTAGTTCTCCAGATGATAGAAAGCTCCTTAATTTAATTTCAAACTTTGCATTGCGATCATTCTTTTACCAAGTAGTTCTCAAGTTTAAGTGCAGTATCAAGTCAGAATATTTGTAGTTCTGGCAAAAGAATATTCAGCGACTCTGTCATTTTCCACTGATACATTTGAGAAGATCGAGTTTGACCCCCCCCCCCAATACTCCAACTAAAGAAACAGATGAGGGGGGGCAGGTGGTGGCACACCTGGTTGAGTGTGGCTGTTAGTGTGCAAGGACCTGGGTTGGAGCCTCTGGTCCCCACCTGCAGGGGGAAAGCTTTCCAAGTGGTGAAGCAGGGCTGCACCTGTCTTGCTTCCTCTCTATTTCTCTCTCCTCTTTCAGTTTCTGACTGTCTCTAATAAATAAAAAGAATTTTAAAGAATATATATGGAGAGAGAGAGAGAGAGAGAGAGAGAGACAGATGCACAGGCTTATAAAAGACTCCGGGTGTCTTCACTTCAAACAGGTGTTAAGAAAGCATTTCAGGGAGTCGGGTGTAGCACAGCGGGCTAAGTGCACATGGCACAAAGCGCAAGGACCGGCATAAGGATCCGAGTTCCAGCCCGGGCTTCCCACCTGCAGGGGGGTCACTTCACAAGAGGTGAAGCAGGTCCTCAGGTGTCTGTCTTTTTCTCCCCCTCTCTGTCTTCCCCTCCTCTCTCCTTTTCTCTCTGTCCATTCCAACAACGATGGCCTCAGTGACAACTACAATAATAACTTACAGCAATAAAACAACAAGGGCAACAACAGGGAAAATAAATAAACATCAATGTTTTTTAAAGAAAGAGAGCATGTCAGGCGGCACAGAGCAGCTCCTGTGCACAGTGCACTCGCTTTGCTGGAACTCCAGCTTCCCAGCTGCCCCCCGACTTGGATATACTTGCTCCCATTGCATCTGAAAAGGTCGCTAGAGCAATGACACCTTGGGGAGAAGCTACATGTATAACCGCCATTTTAAAATTATTTATTATTTGTATTTACTGGAGAAAGAGGGCTAGAAATTGAGAGGGAAAAAAGGGATATAGGAAAGGAGAGAGGCAGAGAGTCACCTGCAGACTGGCTTCACCCCTCGCAAAGCTTTCCCCCTGAGGTGGGGCCTGAGGGCTCGAACCCCGGTCCTTGAGCACTTCACCAGGTGCACCACCACACGGGCCTTATATCCGCCATTATTATTGCTTCATAAAAATAGTTATTTTATGTGGTGCCAAGTGCAAGGACCTGCGTAAGGATCCCGGTTCCAGTTCCTGGCTCCCCACCTGTCGGGGAGCCACTTCACAAGCAGTGAAACAGGTCTGCAAGTGTCTTTCTCTTCCCCTCTGTCTTCCTCTCCTCTCTAGAGTTCTCTCTGCCCTATCCAACAACAATGTCATCAAGAACAACAATAATAATAAAAAAAATAATAAAAGGTCCCGGTTCAAGCTCCCTGGCTCCCCACCTGCAGGGGGATCACCTCACAAGTGGTGAAGCAGGTCTGCAGGTGTCCATCTTTCTCTCCCCCCTCTGTCTTCCCCTCCTCTCTCCATTTCTCTCTGTCCTATTGAACCACAACAATAACAAAAATAATAACAACAACAATGGTAAATATCAAGGGCCAAAAGGGAAAGAAATAGCCTCCAGAAGCAGTGGATTCATAGTGCAGGCACCAAGCCCCATCGATAACCCTGGAGACAAAAAGAAAAATTATTTTCCACCATCATGCACGACCTTAGTAATGTGGTTTTAAGTGAATATTACTTAAACTGAGGGGGAAGAAATAAAATGTCAATTAAATGATCATCTTTAGAGTAAGGAGCCTGTTTTGCTAAAAGACATATTTAATCACCTATTTGTATACACTAATTCTAAACTAAGTTGAAATAGATTTAAATAAAATAGTATTTTTCAAAAATGTTTACTTATCTTAGCTATTTTTGAATCAACAAGCACATACTTATTTATTTACTTTATTGTTTATTTTATTTTGCTTTGTTCCAGAATACTACTCAGCTCTGGTTTATGGTGATGCGGGGGATTGAACCTGGGACTTCAGAAGCTCAGGCATGAGCACTCTTTGCATAATCATTACAGTACTACCCCATCCAGGAAGCACATATTTAAAGTGCTGTCCTTTTGGACATCTAATTAAGAGTGATTATATAAGAACTCACTGAAAGGAAACCAGAAAGGCCCATGAGCTCTTGCCCTTAATGGGAGAGAACTGCTGATGGGAAGAGAAGACTGCACTGGCCAGGGAAGGACACAGCTGAGGCGAGAGTCTGCAAGTACAAGCGTCAGAATGTGAGTTCAAGATTCTTCCTTGTGTTCAGTGTTTATTCTTGTGAGCATTGAGAAGAAGGAAGTAGGGAGTCGGGCAGTAGCGTAGCGGGTTAAGCGCACGTGGTGGCAAAATGCAAGGACCAGCGTGAGGATCCCAGTTCGAGCCACCGGCTCCCCACCTGCAGGGGAGTCTCTTCACAGGCGGTGAATCAGGTCTGCAGGTGTCTGTCTTTCTCTCCCCCTCTCTGCCCTCCCCTCCTCTCTCCATTTCTTTCTGTCCTATCCAACAATGAAGGCAACAATAACAACAGCAATAACTGCAACAACAATGAAAAACAAGGGCAACAAAAGGGAAAATAAATATAAAAAATTAAAATATATTTTAAAAAGAAGAAGGAAGTGCTTAATTGTAAAAAAAAATAGGAAAGAACTCAGTTCATGGATGTAACAACAAGAGCTTCTTGCTGTGGCATCCCTGGCCTGGTACTCTTCATGTGTTCATTATATCAACCATTTAAGGTTACAAAGAACTAGGACGTTTGAGTAGAGTGATCATAGTTTATACCAGCTAATCGAGTCTTTCAGGAATAGTTAATACTGTTTCAGAACAAGCACATGAAATTGGACCCTGAAATGATCTGAAATGTGCCTTTGAAGAATTCACTGGGCATGGGGGGTGGTGGTAGAGGCCCACTTGGTTGAGCAAATGTTGCCATGAACAAGGAAACAGGTTCAACTACCTGGCCCCTACCTGCAGGGGTGGTGTGAGTGGTGAAACAGGGCTCCAACTGTCTCTCTGTCACTCTCTCTTTCTCTCTCTCTCTCTGTATTACTCTCTCCCCTCTCGATTGCTAACTGTCTGTATCCAACAAATAAATATAATTTTTAAAAATCATTGGGGATAGCAAAGTGGAGGAGACTTGATTATTTATTTATTTGTTGGCTTTTGGTCTGACTCTTCTTTGACAACATTTGAACTGTGATAAATACACAGTCTGTTTTCATGTTTTCTGAGATGCTGGCCATTGGTAGATCCGCCTGGCCCAGATGGAAGGTGTGTTAAGAGGGCAGATAGTTTACGGATATCATTCTCAGTCAGAGCAGTCAGTGGGGGTGGGGGTGCTGTTGAGCCCTTCCTCCCTGACAGCGACTAAATGATCAAAAAAAAAAAAAAAAAAAACCTTTAGTTCTGCTTAGCTCTGCTTCCTAATGTCTTTTTCTTCTTTAACTTTTGAGGAAAGGGGAAAACGCAGCATACAGGAGGGTACTGGTGAGTGAGCTGGTAAGCAGTGATACTACAGCTCCCACTCTTTCTCTAGACTGGGCCAGAGCAAGAGGCCTGCGTTTTGTTCTTTGTTGGAGAGATCAGGGAGAGCTTATCCCTGAAAGGTTTTCCTAGGCTGTCCTATTATTGAAAAATCAATAGCTACACAAGATAGGGCATTAGGCCATATTATGGGACCTAAATTACAAATAGCCTTTAATGTCTGTGGAGTCATAGCTATTACTGGACAATCGATCATACTTTATTGCCTCTCACACTCCTGTTATGCCTAAGCATGGCAGCTATGGATACGTTTAGAAAGATAGGTTTCCAAACAATTGCCGGCATTCAGAGAGAATCGGAGCAGGCATAAGCGCAGGATTTTTATTGCAAGGTTGGTATTCTAGGAGGGGGATTTAGCACCATATATGTTGTTAAACAAGGGAATGGCGCAACTATAATTTTCATCAGAATTCATTGCACCCAAGTAGCTGAATGTGCTATGAATAGAGAATAAAGATGGAGGCAGTATGAGATGAAACCTTTCTTTGTGGACTGTTGTGTCTCTGATGATTCTTCAGGGGAGTTTACCGTCACCCCTCAGATCTCTCTGCTCTTCATTCTTAATGCAGACTGAAACTTAAAAACCCCTCTTATACTTAAACTTGCTCTTCCAAAATGCTCAGGTGTTGACTCGGGAGAGAGACTATTACAACCTGATGAAGGAGGAGCCAGAGATCTTGGTGTTATGGGAAGATAAATCTTACTGTCTGTAAGATGTATTGAGAGCAGGGGGGGAAGACGGAACTACGTTAATGAACTCCTGTACAGTTTCTCCGTTGCTGTGGTTTGAAATCAATTGAGGTGGAAGTTTGTTTCCTGTAAGTTATGCTTAGGTGGGTAAAAGGCTTATTTATCTCTGTCCGGATGCAGATATAAAGCACGGGAAAGAAACTTCAGCAGCAGATTGAGCCTCAGGGGTTTTCTGCTCTTCTACTAACCCAATAGCATCCAACCATCTGGATGGAATCTCACCGAGAGAAGAGAGAGGCCTTTGCTTCCAAACATGGGGAACTTGGATGCAAGGAACACTTACCTCACATCTTGTTGGGGGTGGTGGGCGGGGGGGTCGGGGGGTGTCTTGTTTTCAAAATCCACTGCTGCAAATCAAAATCAACTGTCAGAACCCATCTGAAAAGAATGCTCAACCAGCTTTGTGTCACAGACACTTGCAGCCTTCTTATCTCGTGACCATCAGGCCCGTTCACTTCACAGCAAGCAACTTCCATATAAGTATAGGACTCATGAGGCAAGAAGGGGGTCAGGTCTTAGAGGGTCTTTTGTGGTTAAATGACTTGGATATTGGTCTGTACACAAGTGGCTGGCCGGGGAGAGGAGGGGGTGTTAGCAGGAAGGAAATCATGGCCTCACTTCAGTCTGAAGTGGATAAACATGGCTACCAAGCTGAACACAGATTGGAGGAAACATTTGGGAGGAAGACAGATGGGCAAGTTGTTTCAGTATTTCAGATAAGAAATGATGAGGTTCTACACCAAGGAGGACTAAATAGGGATTGAGAACTGGGACTGAGGGGCTGGGTGGTGGCACACTGGGTTGAGCACTCATGTTACAATGTGCAAGAACCCGGATTCGAGCCTCCAGTCCCCACTTGCGAGGGGAAAGTTTGGTGAGTGGTGAAGCAGTGTTGCAGGTGTCTCTCTGTCTCTCTACCACTCTGTCACCCACTTCCATCTCAATTATTTATGGCTGACTCTATTCAGTATATGGGGTTGAACTGTTATGTAAAAAATTGATGAATATGATACATGTACAAGCAACTGTATTTTACTATTGATTGTAAACCATTAATCCCTCTAGGAAAAGAAAAAAAAGATCATAATGATGATGATGATGATGATGCAGTAATAATTATATAAAGAGAGAATGGCTATTGCTAGAGAGAGGGAGTTTGGTGCCAAATTTCCAGTTAAAATAAGTTTCTTAACCTGGCAGAGTACTGCATAGTTGCTCCTATGCTAATGAATTTGAATTGCCAGTGAATTCTATACCAGTGTTTGTCAATGTAATGTATTTGGTTCTGTTGGGTAGTATGCCACCTCCCCCTGGCTTCTGCTTAACCATATGCCTATATAGGGATTTACTGATCCAAAGCTTTGGTCTATTTACATAAATCACTTTTACATTTACATAAAGCACTCCCTCCAGGGCATTGGTGGTTCAGTGATAGGATTCTCGCCTGCTCCACCCCCTCCTTGTCACACTCTGATTTTCACCAGTCACTTTTCTCTCCACCCTCTCTATATCACATCCTGTTTCCACCCTACTTGGAGAGTATAAAAACAGCTGCTCTTCTGATTAAAGACACTTGGAAATTGCTTTCTGGCTCCGAGAGTTCCAGAGTGTATCTCCTGCAGAAGTTAGTGCGGCACGAGTTCCTGATCCCTCTCCCACGCAGCAGCCTAGATCGGCTCCAGTTGAGTTCTCTCCAAGCAAGAGAGCACTAGCTTGGGAAGAAGTACCCTCAGGTTATCCCGGCATGGTTCACATATGGAAAAGGTATTTGAAAAATCATACTGAGTAGCTTCTTCCTGCCAGCCACTCTGGGATGTCCTTATACTGTTATGCTTTCCTGCTCATGTTACTAACTCCGTGAACTCAGCTCGGTGACCACCTCAGCAGTCCTTTCCCAATGAGAATTTTGTGGATGAGCAAGTCTTTCTCCCTTTGTGTTGCCCTCTTTGCTACAGTTTAGAAAGTGATCATGAAGAGCCAGTCAGAAAACACTAGGAGATAAGACACTGTTGAATTTTACTCTACATCCATTTCTCAGACTTCCAAGGACGACTGTTATCAGAGGATAGACAGCCTACTGTCATAAGCATAACATCTTTAGGATTTTTTCCAGTCGAACAAGGTGTTTTGGCATTCCCATACCTAACCAACCACAGCTTGTCAGAGATTAGTATGAGTTCTGAGATTCTCTCTGTCAGGAAGGTGGTACCTCCAATTTTCTGATGCTCTGCATATGGCCACTATAGTCCAGGACATGGCTTAGAAGGATACTAGAATGTCAGTTAGTAGTATGATGTAAACTAGGAAGAAGCTGTGTCTGAAGAGGGTATGCTTTATAAAATGATTTACCAACCAAATCTGTCATCAAAATTCATCCCCTAGCAGTGTGTTCATATGTGTGATTCAGGAGGGTGGATTTGTTTTCTAAAGACAAAAGGCAATCCAACCAACTTTGTGATCAACACAGCTGTACAAGTAGTGATTATTTATTGGATGTGTGAGGAATGCAGAAACGTCTCTGCTTTAGGAAATAATAAAATAAAATATTAAATTAGCGTCAGGTGAGGATGCACATGAGTGAGTGAATATGTTACTGTACATGAGGAGAAGCCCTTTTCTTAATGATTTCTTTTGATGGACAGTGAACAATTTCCAATTTTCAAAGTGGATGTGTGTGTGTGTGTGTGTGTGTGTGTGAGAGAGAGAGAGAGAGAGAGAGAGAGAGAGAGAGAGAGACTAATGTGTTTGGAGATCCTATTTGAAAACCTTGACTTGTGGTCAGAGAAATGGCCCAAGGAGGGACATGCAACCATCCAGCCCTGAGCTTGGGCACCAGCACTGAGTATTCTGGAGAGGTGCTCTGCCTTCTTCTCTTTATTGTAAAAAAACAAATAAATACAACCTAAAAATCTTTGCTTACCACAGTCCTTTTATAGACAAGGAAATTAAAATAGATTGTCCATCAATTAGAAAACTTTAGCATCCAAATTCCTGTTTGGTATAGATCAAACTTGTATTTACTTTTTATTAGTATAGCATTATTATTTATTATTGGATAGAGAGAAATTGAGAGAGGAGGAAGAGATCAAGAAGGAGAGAGATAGAGACACCTGCAGAACTGCTTCCCCACTCATGAAACTTCACCCTGAAGGTGCAGGATCCTTGTGTTTTTTTGTTTTGTGTGCACTCTGCTGGGCGTGCCACCACCTTGCACTTTCATCCTTTATATCTAAAGAAGTCAGCTGGGAACAGTGAAGTCCTGGAGTTGACCAGAAAACAAAAGACAGAAAAGAAAAGGTTAATTTTCCACATAAGCAGAGCCAAACTACTTAAATCAAAAATGTGTTGTAGTATCATTGTCTGAGCACATATCCCATGAGCACGTGGTCTGTTTTCTAATACCAAGATGGTTCTAGCCAAGAAACAAAGCTATGTATATATTCCTCTCATCACAGACACAATTCAGGATCATCGTTGCGTCTTTAATATCCCTTCAGTCTGGAAACATTTCTCAATCTTTTTTTGTCTTTCATTATGAATTTTTGACGAGTAGAGATCAACCGTTTTGTAAAATACACCTCATGTTGGATTTGCGTGATATCTCCTTATGAATGGATGGGGACTACACATTTTATGAAGAAAGCCTTAGCAACTGTATTGTGTTCTTCTCTGCGCATGGATCACCTCAGTGGCCACCTGATGCCAACGTGTCCCTTGGCTGGTGACTTTAAAGTAGGTCATCAGGTGAAATCAGTTCTGCTTTGTTACTCTACTAGTTACTTGGTTAGCATCATGGCCTACTTTATGAATTCCACTCCAAATTTAGTCCAGAAGTTAAGACATAGGATTCTACATAGTCTGCAAGAGGGGTGTGAAAGGGTTCATTATAGAACAAAAGGTGTTTTTAGAGAGAGAGAGAGAAAAAAAAAAAAAACTACCATGCCCTATCATTTATATTTAAAATAAACCAGTTTTAGACCCTCTCAGGCCCAAGAGTTTCTAAAACCAAAAACAAACAAACAAAAACTAGAATGAAGAAGATAAGGAGGTAGTTCAAAGGTAGAATGTGTGTCTTCCCTCATTGAGGTCTCAGTTTTGAGTCCCAGCACAACATAGCAGAGGGAAAAAAAAAAGGATTTAATGGATGCTGGTCTCTCTCTCTCTCTCTTTCTCTCTTTTATATAAGTAAAAAAATCTGAATAAATAATCAAGAACTGCAATGGGGAGGTCGAGTACCTGCCAGGCTTGTATGAAGTGCTGTGTTCAATTCCTGATGACACGGAAACAGAAAAATAATCCCATTCTCTTTTTTAGGTCTTGCTGGTGAATAGTCTTCATTTACACATTTTAATGAAATTTGCTTAATCTGATTTTTTCAAATCAGCCCCTGCTGTTCAACAAGAAATTCTAAAAGCTATCTTAATTTTTATTAGTGATTTAATAATGATTAAGAAGACTGTAAGATAACAGGGGTACAATTCCACACAGTTCCCACTACCGGAGTTCCCTCTACCATCCCATCCATTGGAAGTTTCTCTAGTTCTTTATCCCTCTGGGAGGATGGACCAAAATTCTTTATGGGGTTAAGAAGGTGGGAGGTCTGACTTCTATAATTGCTTCTTTACTGGACATGGGTGTTGGCAGGTGGATCCACACCTCCAGCTTGTTTCTATCTTTCCCTAGTGGGCAGGGCTCTGGGGAGGTGGGGTTCCATGATACATTGTTGAGACTGTCTGCCCAGAGAAGTCAGAGTGGTGTCATGGTAGAATCTACAATTTAGTGGCCAAAAGCTGATGAGATATAAAGCCAGTTATTTGACAAACAGGCATCCAAAGGTGGGAATATGACAAATGAAATTAGGGGTCTTTGTGTAGGACAGAGCTAGGAAGTCTTATTTAGATATGTTCCATATGGCCCATGACTTAGGCACTCCTATTAAGAGAAATGTATAACTTTTTGTTGTTATTAAATCTCATAGTCCCAATGGCCTTAAATTGCTCAAGGACTTTGGTGCAGAAAAAAAAAAAAAAAAGGCCCTCTTTGACACTGGTGTCACACTGTGTCATCCTGAAAATAATTTCTGGAACCATCCGTTCCACCCCGGTTCCATGGCTGCCAGTTCTTAGCAACATCACCATGCCAGATATTCGTCGGGATGCGGCATCATCTAAGTTCATTTCCCACGTCTACGCTCGACCGGACCTGCCAATATACGCGGATATCTTCGCCCACCCTGTCCAACGCTTGACGTCTCGTCACCCAATCTGGTCCCCTATGCCTACACTGAACTTCTCTGTTCCAGACTCTTGGAAACAGAGTTGGCAGTCAGCTGAGGTAAAGAACAAACACCTCATCACAGACCCCTGTAAGTCTCAACCCAGCTTTGACCTAGCACGTTATGATTGGGCCCTCCTCAATCACTATCGAACAGGCCATGGCCGGTGCGCGGCTACGTTCCATCGCTGGGGAGCCAGAGACGACCCAAACTGCCCCTGCGGCTATAGACAGACTATGACCCACATAGTCAATGACTGCCACCTCTCCAGATTCAAAGGAGGTCTCGCAATTTTACATCAGGCTCAACCTGATGCTGTTGTCTGGCTAAGGAAGAAGGGCAAACGCTAGAAGAAGAAGAATCCTGAAAATGGGAACTTCCAGGTGTACTGCAATTACGCTTCGCTCCCAGTAGCCTCCTGTGCCTGTGAACTTGGAAGCAGCACTCTGCAGTCTAGGTGAGACTATGGAGAGGTAAGACTATGGAGCCTTGCTGCAACACAGAGCCAACCCGACTGTTAGCGAGCATAAATCAAGCCACCATCCACTGTAAGGAAGCAAAGATGTTTATTGACGAATTGCAATCCGGGCCGAGATGGTGACTGGTGTTAGTCTACCAAGCTCGACCCCGAACAGGGCTCAAACCATACAATTTATAGGAATTCAGACTACACTCAGGGAGGGGGAGCACATCACCTTATCAACCTACATCCAATAACAGGCTATAGCAAACACAAGATCCAATCATTTCAAACTTAGCAAAAGGCATGATCCATTCAAAGCAAAGCGCGGGCTAGTTTCAAATATAGTAAGATCACACAACCAATAGAATTCAACCAGGCACATCCTCCTGCCATCGGCTATGACCACCCATCCGGTAGACAGCACACCACAAAGTCTGTTCAAAGGTCCTGATAAGGCTTGTCCCCATGCAGGGTCCTTCGAACAATGGGTGGCCTTCACTGGTTAGGTCCTGTTTATTCAAGGGGGAAGGGGCAAGGAATTTTTCTACTTCACTCAGCAAGGCATACTAAAAGCACTTAACAAACAACTGCATAAAAAGGGAATTTCAAGGCTACTGCCTTTTACACCGACCTCTGCTGGTCTGACTGCAGGAGGGTGTAGGCACCATCTCTTCCTTCAATCTTTTGTCCAGATGTCTTTTTCCTGAGGTCTCTCTCAGGCCAGTGTGATGTCTGGGCAGACCCTTGTTGTGTGTGAACTGAATGAATAGCAATAGGAACATGTTTGATGTGTGGGTAGTATTCCTCCCACCACAGCTAACAGAAAACTCAATGCAGTGTTGCTGTTTTATGCAATCTCTTAACCAGAACATCTCTGAGACTTGCGGACATTCAAGGGGCTATGGAATTTACTAAACTTCTAGCAGTTATCTTAGCTGTGAGTTCTCTACTGGGTTATTTCACCACCTACACTACTTTTCCTTCCCTTCCCTTCCCTTCCCTTCCCTTCCCTTCCCTTCCCTTCCCTTCCCTTCCCTTCCCTTCCCTTCCCTTCCCTTCCCTTCTGTTCTCTTTCCTTTCCTTTCTTTTTTATTCCCTTCTCTTCTTTTATTTCCATTTATTCTCTCTCCTCCTCCTGCTCCTTCTTCTTCTTTTATTTTCCTTTTCTTAATGTAGTAGTTTGTCAAATGTATACACATTTAGAGTAAATACTTTTGGAAATCTCTTAGCTCCAGGATGTAAAGCCCAAGCCACATGTGTCTCTGCACTTAGGAGAACTGTACTACAAGACTTTGTGGACCACTTCTTATACCCTTTAGAGTTTCACCTATCACTGATGGATTTAAGTGCTTTTTAAAAATTTATTTATTTATTTATCCCCTTTAGTTGCCCTTGCTTCTTTTTATTTTTATAATTACTATTGTCTTCATTGTTGAATAGGACAGAGAAATGGAGAGAGGAGGGGAAGACAGAGAAGGGGAGAGAAAGACAGACACCTGCAGACCTGCTTCACCACTTATGAAGCCACTCCCCTGCAGGTGGGGACCTGGGCCTCAAACCTGGATCCTTTTGCTGGTCCTTGTGCTTTGTACCATGTGTGCTTAACCCACAGTGCTACCACAGAATTCCCTAAAGGCTTGTTGTGTGTTGGAACTAAGCTTAAAAGGGGCTTTGGCTGCTGCATGTAAAGGATTCACTGCAAGATGCTGGAGATGGTTTAAACAATGAAAGGCTTTATCAGGGTGAAAGGGGTAAAAGGCAGATATCTAGGAGCTGCACAACAAGGGGCCCCATTTAAGGTTAAACAAAGGAGAGGTTCATTCATAAAATCACTGAGAATGTGAGGGGAGAAGTCTAGCTAGGAAAATATGCAGAAGTCCAAAGTACACAAACTAAGTTGCCCAAGATCACCACATGAAAAGACCAGGATCAACCAGGAGCCACCCCAAATGGAGAGTCCATGGTGAATGTAACCAAGAGATCAAACTGCTACAAGTCTGTCCTTAAATGTTTCTCCTTGTCAGTCTGCTCTGCCTCAGGCTGATTTCATTCATATGCTAATTGTCCCAAACTCCTGGTGAGGTCACAACAGTTGAGCTTTTTCCAAATACAGGAAGCTGGGCTCCCTTGTCTGGCCACCCAGGGAATCCTAGTGGCTAAGACAGCCTCAGAGGCTGTCACATCAAACACAGCCCAGTATAGTGATCAGTCAGAACTGAGTGGGTGTGAACTCCAATTGATAGAGCATTTCCATTATTTTAGCATCAAAATATGTGCTTATAATAAGATTGTGGTGTTTTTATACTAAGGCCTCAACACAAAACAGAATAACTGAGAGTAAAAGGGTTTTAAGAATGTGTAGAAAGACTGAGCACAAGAGTCCGGCGGTAAGCCCACATGGCACAAAGCACAAGGGCCAGCGTAAAGATCCAGGTTCAAGCCCCTGGCTCCCCACCTGCAGGGGAGTCGCTTCACAGGTGGTGAAGCAGATCGGCAGGTGTCTGTCTTTCTCTCACTTTCTCTGTCTTCCCCTCCTCTCTCCATTCCTCTCTGTCCTATCTAACAACAACAACAGCTATGACAACAATAACAACTACAACAAGCACAACAATAAGGGCAACAAAATGGGAAAAATAGCCCCAAGGAGCAGTGGATTCGTAGTGCAGGCACTGAGCCCCCCAGCAATCAACCTGGAGGCAAAAAAGAAAAAAAAAAAAAAGACTGAGCGAGAGAAGAAACTCTGAGACACTTGGGTGTTATGGAAAGTGGGAGGTCAAGCAGGTGGAAACAAAGATGCGAGGCAAGAAAGTCAGGCTGAACTTATGTACAGTCAACAGTAGACCATAGGGCAGAAGGCCAGAACTAACTATATGTATAGTCACCAAGTTTACTGCCAGACTTTGTCTTTAGTCGATTATCACATGAGCTCCTGCAACCCTGGCTAGTTTCTGCCCTCCTAAATGTTACCCACCCCCACCCCCAGTGGTGTATCTATTTTTTTCTTAAATATACACAGTTTCATTTAACTCATTGGGAAATTTTTAAATATTTTTTATTTATAAAATGAACATACTGACAAGATCATAGGATAATAGTGGTATAATTCCACACAATCCTCACCACCAGAACTCTGTATTCCCTCCCCTCCCCTGATAACTTTCCTATTCTTTAACTCTCTGGGAGTGTGGACTCAGAGTCATTATGGGACGCAGAAGGTGGGAGGTCTGGCTTCTGTCATTGCTTCCCCGCTGAACATGGGCATTGACAGCTTGATCCATAGTCCCAACCTGTCTCTCTCTTTTCTTGGTGGGGCAGGGATCTGGGGAAACAGGGTTCCAGGACATATTGGTGGGATTTTCTGCCCAGGGAAGTTAGGTTGGCATCATGTTAGCATCTGGAACATGGTGGCTGAAAAAGAGTTAAGATATAAATCAGAACAAATTGTTGACTAATCATGAACCTAAAGGCTGGAATATTACAGATGAAGATTTGGGGTCTCTATCTTATAAAAATGTATTTTCCAAGGGACTCATGACTTTACTAGTTTTTGCCTGAGCCTGACATCTGATATACTGGTTGACCCAAGTTATGTCTGGGGAGATGATGTCATGGCTGGAGAAAAGACCAGAAAGCTGGACTGGGGAAGAGAGTAGCTCCAAATTATGAGAAAGGTGTATAAATATTGTTGACTGTAAACCCCATCAGCCAGTGGTGTATCTTATTCTGAGGCTAAACTTTCCCAGACACAGCCTTGCAGAAAAGCTAACAGTAACTAAGTCAGCCAGACCCTGAACAATGGGTCCCAGTCCCAACTCCTTAACATTGCAGCCTCTTGTGAGATGACGCTTTGTGGTCTCAGCCTGCACCCCTGTATAAGCTTGCACTGTCTCTTTGTTCAAAGCCAGAGTTCTCAGAGAGATTTGAACTCTTGGCCAGCATGAATAAAGTCCCTTTCTTCCTTCAACCACCTGGACTCCAGTCTGCTTGATTAACAGCAGGGTTCCCTGATATAATTCCATTTTTTTGATGTTTGAATGTTGGCCCTTGTTAAGAATCCTCTCTCTCCTTTTTGACTTTGTCCCACATATGGTTAGACTGATAAGAAATCAGGGATCTCTGTCCCATGGTGCCAGAAAGAGACTAAACTGTACAAATTACTGGCTGGGAACCATCACTCCAAATCCAGATTGTAGAGGTAACTACAATTTCATTTGTAGTGAATTTACTGGTCACTTCTGCTGTTTCCTAAACTCTAGCCTCACACATCTTGGTCACCCCTCTATCTTCTTGGTCTTGGTTTTGAATTTTTCACCAGCCCTGGTCTCTTCTGTCCTCCATAACTTTTCATATCTGGCCTATACAAACTTGGAAACCCTGACTGCTTTTTAGGAAGAGAAAGAATTATATTTATATATATATATATATATATATACATATATATGTATATATATATATATACATATATATGTATATATATATATATATATTGTAATATTGTATAAATTTACTAATGTGAAATCCACATAAATGTCTGGGGATTAGGGTGGAGAGCATGAGATTGATGGAAAAAAAAAAAAAAGACCAGATAATATACTTAATATTCAAATTGTGATAACACAAGATTTTATGACCTGAAAGCCCTTCTTTATACTATCTTTATTAAGTTCTCCAAGATGCTAACTCATTTGTAAAAGTTCTTAAAGGACTCTATGTCTTTCTTTTTACGATGCACTTTTTTTTCCCCCTCATAACAGTCAATGGTCAACCAAGCAAACAAGCAAACAAGATGTGTTTTTGACTTACTAAGAATTTATTTAAAGCTTTGTTTTGGAGATTATTTTAATTATGATAGGGTCAGAGTGCTATTCCACTGAAAAACAACAACAACAACAACAAAAACAGAAACTAATAGGCATGCCAGAAATGCATTTAACAGTTGAGCACATTTGCGTGAGATAGCCTCCTCTAGAAGTCCTAGCCTTGCCTGTACTAGGACCTTTTTCCAAATCCAACATAGCACATGACAGATCAGTTCTCTGCTAACTTCCTTACTCTCCCTCATAAAGTAAATCACAGACACACACACAGACACACACACACACACACACACACACACACAGTTTAAAAACATCCCAACACTGTGGAGTTCACAGACCTTCCAGAGGGGTGTACTCAGCCAGGCCAGGTGTGCCTCACACTCCAACGCCAAGGAAATAGAATTTTCTGCAGTCAAACCCTCCCAGATGTCACCCTGCTCATCTGTATCCTTTCCCACGTCCTTGACTGACCTGTATCCTTCCCTCCTTTTGTGAATGAACATGTAAATGTTGAGTATCCCCCAGAGTTCCTTGAACTCCTCCAGGAAAATAATCAAAACCAAGGAGGGAATCAGGGTAACATCAGAATCTATGCAGCTTAGTCAGAAAGCAGGTGACTCCTCTGCCTGTGATTATCATGTGAAGTCTCACAGGACTGAGAAGTCTGTCTCCACTTCCAGGTAGTGTCATGACAGAACTAGATTGCACCAAGCTGGTGTAAGAGCAATGGGTGCCTGGTGTGCAGTGAAGTTACCATGTGTTTAGTGATCAGAGTGTCAGAAGTCAGAGGCTAGTGGGCAGGGGTGGTGCACCTGGTTGAGTACACACCTTCCAGTTCATGGGAACTTGGGTTCAGACCCTCGGCCCCCACTTTCAGAGGGCAAGCTTCATCAGAGGTGGAACAGTTTAGGGAGAGGTGGAATTGCAGTATTCCTCTCCATCATCCTCTTCTGTCTCAATTTCTCTGCCTCTGTTTAAAATGAATGAATAAATAAATAGAAGTGAAATGTTCTTTGTGAAAGGAAAAACAAAGGAGGAAGACTATATTAAAGTACATTTGATAACCAAATTGTAACCAATTGTTAACCAAACTTTTTCTCCATCTCTGTGAGAACTATAGTGGTTTGGGGAAGGAGGAGTTAGGGAATCACAAAACTTTGGTGGAGGGTGTGGTGACTTCACTGACCACATATGGGTATAAAATTAAACCCCTGTGGTTTTAGGAATTTGTAAAGTTTTGTCAAATAACTAACAAGGGGAATACGTAAAAAAAAATAAAGTGCATTTGAAAAAATCTATTTTGTGGATTTCATATGATGTATCAAGAGCTTCGCACAAGAAACATGGAAAAGAAAAGAGTCAAAGGGGGGACAGGTGGTGTGACACCTGGTTAAGTGCTTACACTACGGCGCGCAAGGACCCGGGTTTAAGCCCCTGGGCCCTACAGGCAGGGGAAAGCTTTATAAGTGGTGAAGCAGGGCTGCATGTGTCTCTCTGTCTCTCCCATCTCTATGCCCCCTCAATTTCTCTCTGTCTCTATCTAATAATAAATAAAAAATAATTTAAAAAGACAAGGAATTTAAAAGAATAAAAATAAATCAAACCAGAGCATCAGGCTACAATATGCAACAGCTCTCCTGCACTTTCCCAGCTGAACTATTTCCCCAGCAGCTGAACTAAAGTTTTGTAGCACAGAAAGAAGATAGACAAATCAATCAATCCACATGTGGGTATGGACTGAGACAGGACTTCATAGTAGCATCTCACACTGGATGTTCTCCCCTGAGACCTGCCTATTCACTCAGGTAGAGCTGGCATAAAGGAGAAACTGTTTGCTGGTTCACATGGAGGTTGCGAATTTAAAGGTAGAGAGAAGCTTAACAGCCACGTAAGCAGATCATTTATGAGGCAAAATATGAGAATTTGGAGGTTAGATGCTTGGTCTTAGATAAGACTCTCAAGGGAGCATCTGAAAGTCTTATCTAAGCCGTATGGAGAAGGATGTTTCTTTGCAGTAAGCTGTTTCCCAGAACACAGAAGAATGAGTGGGAGGATTCTTCACAGGCCTTGTTTTGTTACATGGCAGTGCCAGGATAAGAGTCAACATTCACCGCATTTCCAACTGCTTTGAGATGCTGATCAGCCGGTTTCTGATCACACTTTGTTTCCACAGATGCTACTACTGCTGCTTTGCTTCAAGCTTCCTGGAAGGGAGTCTCCACATGGCTACACTTGCCAATCACAGAAGAAAAAGTTCCACTGACTGAACAGAGCATAGCTGAGACTGTTGGTCTGCTTCTAATTCTGCTTCTAAGACCCCTTCTGTTTTGATCATCACATTTGGTTCACTTGCACTGCTTAACACTGTCGTCTATTTACATAATCACTGCTTTACCTGAGAGCTGCCCTGCCTACAGGGCATTGGTTTAATCCCCATTGGTTAAATGAAAGCTTAATACTTGCGAACGTGGGCACTTTTTCCTTCTCCCCACCCCCCTATCCTACATACTTCCTCTTCTGACCTGACACTTCCACCTCAGGAGATATAAAGGACAGGATTTTCTAATGAAGAGAGATTAGATTGATTGCACTGCATTCCCCCTCATCAATAAAGATGGAACTGCGGTTCCCGGCTCAGCCATGAGTCCCTGGTCGTCTGTCTCCCACCCGTGAAGCTAGCCTGGCATGAGACCAGGCTTTGCGTTTTAGTAGGAGTCTACTGAAAGGTGGGTGGGGAAGGGGAGGAAAAGAGTTTCCCAGAGAACAAATTCTGGTGAGCACATCTGGTCATGGTGTCCTTTTAGAATTGAGGCTGAAGTTCTGACTGCTCTTTTTGTTAAAGGTGAGGGGGAAAAGTGTCCCCAGGACCTGCCCTTCTTCCAGTGGTTTGTGCCTGGTGCCATGGAATTATCTATTTATGTAAAGTGAAAATTTAGACTTGCCTTTAGGAACAAAGTAAAGCTACTGAGATAATCAAACCAACTTGAATACATTCCAGAATAGGGTTTTGACAGGGTCTCCCCAAGGGTGAGGGAAACACTATAGCAACACACCTTTCTCTAGAGATTTCATCTCTCTTGTTTCTCAAGGTGACATCTACCCAGAAAAGCACACACAAAATTGCTGAGGACAAACACTTATTCCTAAACACAGTAGAGTAGTTTAAATTAACTCAGAGCAAATAACGTTTATCTGCTGGACAACAACAGCAGCAAAAAGTGTTTCCTGTAACCTTCTGCCCTCACCTGGCATCCTAAACATGTTAGAAAACAGAATCCGTTCAAGCGAATTTGAAAATCTAATTAGTTTATTAAGTGATTCATGAACCAGTTGGCAGGCTTCTTATTGAGCAAGTGGAATAGATTCCCCAGGGTCCTACAAAAGGCTTTTATAGATAGAGTCAAGTAGATTACGAGGAGGCCAGATACTTTCAGGTTTGGGTCACCTGCCCTTTGGGGAAGGGAGGGGCCTCCCAGGCAGATCACCTGGCTCATGTTGACAGAGAAATTCTGAACTGCCTGGCTCACATGGCATTCTTGGGAGGGTTTGAAACTACAATAAAATTCAGGGTCAAATCTTGGTTTGATGATGTGACCCTTAACACAGTTGTCATGCTAGTACTCTCAATTGGATCTCTCTTTCTCCCTCCCTCCCCCTGCCCCTCCCCCCTCTCTTTCGCTCTCCCTCTCTGCCTCCAGGGTTATCACCGGAGCTCCCCAGTGGTTATCTCCTTCTTATCTTTGAGGGTTCATCTGACATCTTCCTTTCTCAGACTGAATCCCCACTCTGAGCTACTTTAAACATAATTTGTGTCACTTCTGTTTGCTCCTTTTCATTGCTGGACTCTGTTGGGACTGTATCCTTGCCTTTGGCCTCCTGACATAGAACCGGGTGCACCTACCTGCCTGGAAGTCCAGTTGCTGACCCAACAGAGTGAGGTAGCTTGCTGTCTTAGATTTGGGCTCCTTGCAAACTCTATTTACTTATTATTAATGAGGTTATCTATTTATCTATTTATTATTTAATGCCACCAGCATGATCACTGAGATTTAGTACATGCAAGACAGATCCTCTGCTGCTGAAAGTGTTTTTTTTTTTTTCTCTTCCTTTTTTCTTTTAATTGAGAGGGTGAGAGGAGGAGGAGTAGATAGAGATGGAGAAAGAGAGACACCTGTATGAAGCATTGTTTCAGTTCTCCTGAATCTTTCCTCCTACAGGTAGGGACTGGGAGCTTGAACCCATATCCTTGTGGGTAGTGAGTGTGTGTTTAACCAGGTGCACCACGCCCAGCTCTCTCCTTCCCCAACACCACCCACCACCCTACCCCAGCTTCTTCTTCCTGCTAGGGCCTGACTGCTCCAGGCTGCATTTCAGATAAATAGAAAGATACAGAGAGAATCATTAGCTCAGCCAAGTTTTCCCCAATCCCTTGGAGGCCAGGAGTCCAACCAGGGTTGACTAAGCAGACCTATTCCCAGGCAAGCTATCTCCCCAGTCCTCTGCTTAAGATTTAAGCCACGTCAGTCTCCTTCCAGCTTTCCAGTGTGTGTGACCTTAGAATTGAGCTTTAAGTGGGGTTGCCTAGTTCTGCAGTCTCCAGTGGGTAAGAGACAGATTTTTCTGTGTCAGCACCTACTTTCAATATTGCTAACAAGTCACCTACATAGCACAACTTTTCTGGTGCAGAAAACTAAAAGTTGGAAAACTATGCTTTTAATCTGAAAAACCATCTGAAATCCAATCTCATTCATGCACCTGTTTTCAATACATGGACACTGTCTCCCAGCTTCTCCCCTTTCTGTCTGACCCTTTTTGATGCAGAAGATGAAGGAATCCATGATCCATCCTATTCCTGGTCTGTGTGGGACAGGGTAGGAAGTGGTGAAGAGTTTAGCCCCTGGTAGAATAACTCACTTGGGTAGTGCGCAGTTTGCCATGTTCACAAGCCAGGTTGGAACTCTGGCTCCTGCTATATTGGCAGAAGCTCTGATACTATGGTCTTCCCTCTCTCTGTCTCTCGACCTCTCTGTCTCTGTCTAAAAATCAAGTAAACAAGAGTTAGAGCCCACTGTGTGTTCTCCAAGGGCAATCCACACTTGATTCCATGGGTTTTTGAGCCCCAAAGTGGAGTGTGTGGTTTTCTCTGGCCCATGCTCACTCAGGAAGAAATGCTGCCACTCCTCCTTAGTTTTCCTCATAGTTTCAGTTCAATTCTGAGCTTTCTCTTATCATCTCCATGGGTCACTGGTCCACAGTTCTTACACGTTCTTTCCCTGCCCCGTGGTTGGCAGCAAGAAGTCATATTCTGAGCACAACAGATCATAAAGATCTCAAATCAACAACAGAAACAATGGCAAAAAATCCTTTTTCCCAGTTTTACAGACTTTTATAGAGTATCCACTGAGACATTTTTAAAATTTATTTTTATTAATGATTTAATAATGATTGACAAGATTGTGAGATAAGACTGTCACATTTCCATACAATTCCCTCCACCAGAGTTCCATACCCCATCCCCTTCATTAAAAGTTTCTTTATTCTTTATATGTTCCCTATTCTTTATCTCACTGGGAGTATGGACCAAAGATCTTTATTGGGTACAGAAAATAGGAGTTCTGGCTTCAGTAATTGCCTCTTAGGTGGACAGGGGCATTGGAAAGTGGATCCATATCCCCCAGCCTGTTTTGTCTTTCCCTAGTGTGGCTGGGCTCTGGGACCCAGGTTTGAGCCCTTGGTCCCCACCTGCTAGGGGAAAGCTTTGCGAGGGGTAAAGCAGGACTAAAGGCATCTTTCCATCTTTCTCTTTCTCTACCTCTCTATTTCTGACTCTTTCTATCCAACAAACAAAGAAAGATAACTTTGAAAAAACAAAATAAAAAAGTCAGCAGAGACTGTGGGACCTGTTCCCAGGAGTAGAACAATACTATTATTATTATTATTATTATTATTATTATTATTATCTTTATTTATTTAATAGAGACAGCAAAAATCAAGACGGAGGGGGTGATAGAGAGGGAGCGAGACAGGGAGACACCTTTAGTCCTGCTTCACCACTCGTAAAGCTTTCCCCCTGCAGGTGGGGACGTGGGGCTCGAACCCGGGTCCTTGTGCATTATAATACATGTGCTCAACCAGGTGCCACCACCCAACTCCCTGCCCCATAGGGTAGAATTTTAAGAAGAAGCAATCAGATAATAGTTCAATTGTCAATGTAGGAATCTGTGAAGTAGTGAGGTTCTCACAAGGGGTTCCATCACAGAGGGAATATTTTGTATAGGGCACACTAGTCGAAACATCAAGGTAATTACTGCTGAGACCCTACAACGTTATTGGAAGCCTTCTACCACAATTGGTTCCACAGATTTTTGACCCCCAAAGTGGAGCATGCCTGACCCTCCCCCACGTTCTCACTTCTCTTACTTCTGAAGAGAAAGAGAAACATACTTCCCTCTAGGCTCACTCCACATCCTGAAGCTACCTTAGAGATGGGTGTGAAATACACACACACACACACACACACACATACACACACACAACACAACACGCACACCCACACTCACACACACTCACACACACATACACATATAACACAACACAACACGCACACACACTCACACACACATACACACAACACAAAAAGCACACACACACACATTCACACACACACACTCACACACACTCACACATACACTCACACACACACACTCACACACACACACACACACACTCACACACACACTCACATACACACACACAGTCACACACACTCACACACACAACACAACACTCACACACAAAACAAACCCTCCATCTGAGTTAGAGAGGTATGTTTAGACTTCTTATCTGGAAGGTGATCGTAGCACACAAAAAAAGTTTTAATTGCAGAAATAGGATTTGTTCATAATTTTTAAAAATATTTATTTTTAATTCTTTCTTGTTGTCCTTATTGTTTTGTTGCTGCTGTTATTTCTGTTGTTGATGATGTCCTCATTGTTGGATAGGACAGAGAGAAATGGAGAGAGGAGGGGAAGACAGAGAGGGGGAAAGAAAGACAGACACCTGCAGACCTGCTTCACCACTTGTGAAGTGACTCCCCTGCAGGTGGGGAGCCGGGCTTCAAACTGGGATCTGTGAGCCAGTCCTTGCACTTTGTGCCATGTGTACTTACCCCGCTGTGCTACCGCCGAACTCCATTGTTCATAAAAATTAAGTGTCGAGGCCAGTTGGCGGTGCACATGGTTGAATACAGGTTACATATAATGTACAAGGACCCACCTACAGGGGGAAAGTTTTATTAGTGGTGAAACAGTGTTACAGGTGTCTCTCTGTCTCTCTCCCTCTCTATCACCCTGTTCCCTCTCAATTTCTGGCTATCTCTATCCAATAAATAAAGGTTAAACATTTTAAAAAAGTAATAGGCTTCATAAAGTCATGGACCTTCTTGAGTTGTTCCTAAAGAAAAGGGAATATATCTGGGGAAAAATGACACATTTTGTAAAGAAACAGAGAGTTAGTACTGCTTCTGGGCTTATACAAGGGGTCCTTAGGACCTATTTTGGCCCCTTACCTGCAACTACCCTGTAGCATGGACATAAGTCTCGGCTCTACTACTAATCTAATAGTTACAAGAAATAGTATTTTCCATCTGCACTTTGAATACAAGCAAAGGTATTTGAACTCATCTTTCAAATCAGTGCTTGTTATTGTTTGATTGTTAGTTTGCTTTCTATTTAAGACTTTCTTTTTTTCAAATAAGTTTGTTTAATATTTATTTATTCCCTTTTGTTGCCTTGTTTTATTGTTGTAGTTATTATTGCTGTCGTTGTTGAATAGGACAGAAAGAAATGCAGGGAGGAGGGGAAGACAGAGAAGGGGAGAGAAAGACAGACATCTGCAGACCTGCTTCACCACTGGTGAAGCAACTCCCATTCAGGTGGGGAGCTGGGGGCTTGAACTGGGATCCTTACGACCGTAGTTACACTGGTCCTTGCGCTTTTGGCCACATGCACTTAACCCACTGCACTGCCGCCCCACTCCTACCTAAGACTTTCTTTATATCACCTCTAGACACCTTTTCAAACCTGTATCTGATATTTTACTACTGTGTTGAAGATTTGTTAATATTCAACATTTCTATCCTGATACAATCTTTATAGTAAGGCATTTTTCTCTTGTCTACCGAGCAGAAACTAAAAAATCAGTTGATATTTAAACTTATTTCCTTCTACATTGGAAAACTAGTCAGATGCTATTCAAGATTTTAGAGCTTATTTATGCTGGTGCCATTTGCTTAGAATTGAGTGGAGATCAAGAAAAAAAATACTCATTATCTCCTTTTTCGTAAGAGATCCAGAGATAGAGGCCAGAGCACTGCTCAGTTATGTCTTATGATGGTACTGGGTCTTGAACCTGGCATCTCATGGACCTTAAGTAGTTTAGTCTGGTACACTAGCCCCTGTGCTGTCTTTGCCAGCACTATTTTTAAAATCATATTGTAAAATGGTCAGTAGATCATCCACCTTAGACAGGTTTTGTAGAGTCAAGATCCAAGTCTCTGTGTTCACACCTCTATTTGTTAGGTATTTTTCCTCTGTTCTTTGAATACAGGCAACGGTGTTTGAACTCATCTTTCAACTCAGTGCTTGTTTTTAGACTGATAAGAACAGATACTACCCTTGATCTTAGCCAAAAGGCTGAGAAGTGATCAGTGCTTGTTTTTGTTTGTTAGTTTGTTTTCCATCTAAGATTTCCATCATATCAGCTCTAGACACCTTTTCAAATGGACCTTAAGACCTTGTTTGGAGGTTCTAGCAGGGGAGTGCAACTACTCATACATCCTCGACCAAAGACCAGTCCAAAGACCAGGGAAGGCCATCCTCTTCGACTGAGCGCACAGCTTCCGAAGGGATACACGTGGAGTGGAGAGGGAGGAAGGGGACACCCGCCTAGTCAGCCAGATCAGCGGAATCAACCCTGGCGATCCATGGGGTGACAGATGTCTCAGCCAGATCACCCTCACATCCATAGACACCTTTTCAAAACTGTATCTGATATTTCATTACTGTGTGGAAGACCTATTAATATTTGCCGTTTCTAGCCTGATACCATCTTCATAGTAAGGCACTTGTCTCTAGTCTAAGCTCTTTGTTCTCCTCACTTATGCCTTCCCTGTTCCATACAGAGCTTTGTATTACTTTCTGAAAACGCCAAAGCTTTTGCTCCCGTTTGAAACCAAGGAACTATCTCTCTACTCTCCTGACACCTTGAGTCACTTGGCTGCAGGTGCTGAGGAGATAAACTTGCAGAGTTTTTCTAAAATAATAGGGCGGTTAGTCAAGATGCCAGATTTACCTACTCTCTCCATATACAACACAATCTAGAACACATTTTATAGATGCATGTGTTTGTGGATATGTAATATATATACTGAGATACGGAACTACTGGATCAGCTTTTTTTTTTTATTTATAGAAATAAAACAATGACAAAAACCATAGGACAAGAAGGGTACAACTCTACACAATTCCCACCACCAAAACTCCATATCACATCCCCTTCCCTGATAGCTTTCCTATTTTTTATCCTTCTGGGAGTATGGACCCAAGGTCATTGTGAGATGCAAAGGCGAGAGGTCTGGCTTCTGTAATTGCTTCCCCGCTGAACATGGGCATTGACAAGTTGATCCATACTCCTAGCCTGTCTCTCTCTTTCCCTAGTGGGGCAGGGCTCTAAAGAAGCAGGGGTCTATGACACATTGATGGGGTCATCTGCCCAGGGAGATCTGGTTAGCATCATTGTAGCATCTGGAACCTGGTGACTGAAAACAGAGTTAACATATAGAGCCAAATAAATTGTTAAAGGCTGGAATAGTTCAGATGAAGACTTGGGGGAGGGGATCACCATTTTGTAGATCGTTAGTAGGCCTATCTTAGTTATATTACAAAGGGCCCATGAATATATATATATATATATTTTTTTTTCTTTTTCTTTTTTTCCTGAGCCTAACATCTGGTATGCAGGTGGATCCAAGTTATTGTCTGGGAAGATGATGTCATGGCTGAAAAAGGACCAAAAAGTTGGATCAGGGAAAAGAATAGCTCCCAAATATGGGAAAGGTGTATACATATTGTTTACTGTAAACCCCATTGATTTGATGTGATCTGGGGGCCCATGTTCAGCTTAGGAGCCTGTGTGACCTCTGCATTCCAGTATATCTGAGCTCACATTCTGTGGCCATGAGTAGGAACATTCCAAACTGCCTAAACTTCAGAACCTATCCTCCCTAGGTAGAACATAGAGTACTTTGTCCCCTTCAGCCTCCCTTCAGAGAATAGAACATTCTCCACCTTTGTTGATCCAAGCTGAGGGCAAGGTCCTATGAGGGCCCACAAAGGGGTCTATTGAGTTGTCCTTGATAGAGATGACTGGTAACAATGGAGAGAGGAATTTTTTGAAGTATAGATCCATCATGTCTGTTTGGGAATCTCAGGACTCCCTGAATAGGGCCCCAGCTGATGGAATGGCCTGACAGTGACTAGAATCATCCTTAAAGTATGCCAGTTTCTTGTCCTTATGCAGCTTTTGCAGTCCTGCTTTGATAAGGTTAGCTTTGGAGTGAGTGAGGGAGTATAAGGAATTAAATGAGGAGGGTATCTAAGTCTAAGTAGAAATTACTTCATTAGGTACTTGATAGTGTCTTTTAGGTCTTTCTACTTGCTTGCTGCATATACTGACTCACTGCAGACTATTGTGCACTTTTGCTTTCAGGTATATATTTTGCCCTCATTTATGGATACATGTGAACATATGATGTATCTCATGGGACCTGGTCTATTTCTAGGTTTTGAGACTTTGTTAGAAAGTAGCCACCTGAAATGGAATTAGAGAACCCTATGAAAGGAAAAGTCTCACTAGAGTAATGAAGTTGAAGGATTGACATTCCCCACCTAAGTCTCTGGACACAGTCTGAAGTGAAGCATGCTGAGGTGGTACTTGTTGCACTGATTAGGTTGGGATCAGCAAATGTGATATCCTTTGCTATGAATTGAGAGAAGCATGCAGGAAAAGCACCCTAGAGGTTCCAGGACCTGGGGAAATATAGGTTCTATAGAGGAAGTGGGGACTTCCTGCTACCTTAGGGTTTAAGAAAGCAATAGCTAATTATTGCTATAATCAAATTATTTGACAGTTGCATTAACTTTGAAGATCTCTTTGTTAGGATTTGTTGTATCATACACAATGTCACCATGATTTATGTACTTTGGCATTATTTGTGTGTAGCTGTGTCTTACAGAGTAATGCCACTGGTTGCTTAAAAAGTTTTCGACATTTAATCAGTTTTCCCCCTCTCATATTAATTAAATAGTGAGTTGTATTAGTACAAATTAATAGAAGTGTACATGAACACCATTCCCACCACCAAAAGACATGTCCCATCCCACCCTCTCCCTTCCCCACTCCAGTGAAGCCAAACATCCACCCTCACCGTCCACCCAGAGATTTTTACTTTGGTGCCCTACTCCAAATTCAGTCAAATCCTGCTTTGAATTTCCCTTTCTGCTCTTCTTTCTCAACTTCTGTTGATGAGTGGGATCATCCCATACTTGTCTTTGTCTTTCTGACTTAGCTCGCTTAACATAATTCCTTCTAGTTCCTTCCAAGATGGGTCAGAGAAGGTGGGTTCATAGTTCTTCATAGCTGTTCTTAATAGCCGCATCAGGGAGGCTGTGTTATCAGGATCACCTGCCACTGGGTTACATTAGGGAATCACTCTTTCCCTTGTGCCACCTTGAATCAGTGGGTACTACTCTATCAGCGTAGCACTCACCAACTGAGGTGCTGTTCCGAGTGACAGCCAACTTTTTTTTTTTTTTTAAATATTTATTTTATTTATTTATTCCCTTTTGTTGCCCTTGTTGTTCTATTGTTGTAGTTATTGTTGTCGTTGTTGGATAGGACAGAGAGAAATGGAGAGAGGAGGGGAAGACAGAGAGGAGGAGAGAAAGATAGACACCTGCAGACCTGCTTCACCGCCTGTGAAGTGACTCCCCTGCAGGCGGGGAGCCGGGGTTCGAACCCGGATCCTTATGCTGGTCCTTGTGCTTTGCGCCACCTGCGCTTAACCTGCTGCGCTACAGCCCGACTCCCCAACTTTTTTTTTTTTTTTGCCTCCAGTATTATTGTTGCCAGGAACACAAATCAACCTCTCTTGGTGGCCATTTTTCATTATTTTATTGGCTAGGACAGAGAGAAATTAAGAAAGAAAGGGGTGGGATTTGGGCGGTGGCGCAGCGGGTTATGCGCAAGTGGCACAAAGCGCAAGGACTGGCGTAAGGATCCTGGTTCAAGCCCCAGGCTCCCCACCTGCAGGGGAGTCGTTTCACAAATGGTGAAGCAGGTCTGCAGGTGTCTGTCTTTCTCTCCCCCTCTCTGTCTTCCCCTCCTCTCTCTGTTTCTCTCTGTCCTATCTAACAATGATGACATCAATAACAACAACAATAAAACAACAAGGGCAACAAAAGGGAATAAATAAATAAAATACAAAAAATGTAAAAAAAAAAAAAGAAAGAAATAAGAGATAGAGAGGGAGAGATACAGAGAGAGAGACCTGCAGACCTGCTTCACCACTTGTGAAACATTCCCCCTGCATGTAGGGAGCTGGGGCTTGAATCCAGATATTTCCATGAGCCCTTGTGCTTTGTACTATGTGTGCTGAACCGGTGTGCCACTGCCTGACCCCCTGACACCCAATTTTTTCATCAGTTGAAGCTTCTGTGATGTGGAGCATTTAATCCAGTGACGTGTGAAGCCTATCACACTATTCACACATGTGCCAACACCTCACAAGGGCTTGAATTTAAAATGGGAGAACGTGTATGAGAACTCCTCAGCAAATGTTAAGTGGCTTGAGATTGAATAAATACATGACCGGGGGATAGCATAGTGCTATAAGCCGCAGACTTTCATGCCTAATGGATCATAGACCTCAGATTAAAGCAGTACTCTGGTAAAATAAACAAATAAATCATGGTCTCTAGTAATTGTATAAAGTTTTGGTGCATTGGTGCTGTGAGCGCTCTCTCTCCTACTCTCTCTCCTACTCTCTCTGTCTCTCTGTCTCTCTCTCCCTCCCTCCCTCCCTCCCCTCCTCTCTGGAAAAGTCATACCAGCAAAGCCTTAGTTATGACAAAGTAAGCAAATATTAATAAAAATTAATAATAAATGCTGTTGTGCATGCAACAGGTAACGCCTTGAACTAAGTTCACAGAATTAGAGTCAGGAAGGAAAAGAATTGACTTGTTTGGTGAATGAGAATATGCTTATCACGCAAAAGAAAGGTTAAGAGAAACAAATGCATTCAAACCGGCAAAGCATTTAGAAAGGGGGCCGTGTGGTGGCACACCTGGTTGAGTGCATATGTTATAGTGCACAAGGACCTGGATCTGAGCCCTTGGTCTCCACCTGTGGGGGGAAAGCTTTGCATGTGGTGAAGCAGCGCTGCAGGTGTCTCTCTGTATCTCTCCCTCTCTATCACCCTCTTCCCTCTTGATATCTTGCTGTCTCTACCCAATAAATAAATACAATTTTTTAAAAGTATTTAGAAAGTATTTTAAAAGTATTTAGACAGATAATACAAATTTTTAAAAGTATTTAGAAAGTCTCTTAGGTATTGAATTCTCTATCTTGTGTGTGTGTATGTGTGTGAGTGTGTGTGTGTGTGTGTGTGTGTGTGTGTGAGAGAGAGAGAGAGAGAGAGAGAGACTTTGGTTAATGGATAAGGACTTCAAAACCTTGGAGTTATTTACTTGATCCAGTCTTCCAGCTTTATAGAACACCTCAGCTAAGCAGATTGATGCAGGGAATGGAAAGGTGTTCTTAGTCAGAGCTCATAATTAATTCGCCTCTGAAGAAAGCTGCACTTTTGTCCTGGAAGCTGGATTATAAATCCTGGAGTGGGCGAGAGAGCAAAGTTTTTCCATGGAAACTGCATTTTTGGAAATATATATATATATATATATATATATATATATATATATATATGCAAAGTGAATCATGATAGTGATTATGATTTTTTTTTTTTTTGCAAGAGTGATGGCATAAGGGCTGTCGTTGACAGTGGTTACAATGAGGGGCAGAAAGAAAGGTTCGTGTTGAGTAGTCTGCTGAGTCGGCTTCATGGTTTTGCTAAAATCAGTGATTCCATCTCTCTGCAATTTGCTTTATTATGTGAAGACTGAGATTTCACTGTCAATATCTTATTTCATATAAGGTATCTGAGTCCATGCCATTACATGCTAGCTGTGTGATAAGTAGTGGGGGATGTGATTCAGAAAGCTGATTGCCAGGGTCCACGCACTTCAGTCTGAGAAGGTGAAATTTAAAGACAAGCAATCAGAAACAATCTACTAGCCTTTCCCTGCAAAGCACAGGTAGTTAAGATACAACAAATCAGTCAATCAGTTCTGCTTACATGTCTTCTCCATGAAGCCTCGCCCATAGCTGGAGCTTGTTAAAGGGCTTCTAATCCCCTTTGGCTTGGCAGTGAATTATAAAGGCCCAGCAGAATTTGCCAGCTTGCTAAGAGTGAGAATTGAGTTCTGGCACTCATTATAGTTGGGGTGTAGGGAGTGAGGGGAGTGGCCAGGAAAGCATGTTTCAATTTCTTTTTTTCCTGTCTAGAGTGATGGATAGAATTATAGAGTGAGGCTGAGGGCTGAGTGCACATATTACAAAGTGTCTCTCTCCCTCTCTATCTCCCTCTCTCTCTCGATTTCTGGCTGTCACTATGCAATAAATAAAGATAATAAAAAATTAAAAGAAAAGAAAGAAACTAGTTTTTTTTTTAAAAGAGTGGGACTGAATATGGATTTGTGTAACTTAGATTTTAATATGTCTCCTGCTGAGCACACCTGGGAGCTCCAGAACACTGAAACAGGTGTCTGTTCAGTGCTGGCTCCACCTCCTCCTTGTCCTCAGGCCCTGGTTTCCTCCATCCCTGGATGCAGATGCCTTCAGCTCTAGTCTCTGTTCCTGGTGAATGCAGAAAGCGGAGTTCCCGAGGAGGAGGCAGACTTATTGGGAAGACGCAAGGTACAGTGTTGCGGATATAAGACCATAGCTGCATGTAGACTGCAGGGACAACAGAATTTCTGATTTCCGCATCTGAAAGGGCAATACATAAGACACAGAACTGATATCCCCTCTAGATTTTTTTTTTTTTTGATCATTTGTGATTATGTCCTTTGGCCCTTTCATGGGACTTGCAGCAACATTTTTCATTGGATATATATATGACAGGCCTCCTAATTTTGCACAAACCCTCTCACTATTAAAAATGAGCAAACAAGCAAATAAGCAGACAGACTCTTCTCTTGTTGGATGTTCTAGTTGGGCTGGGAGTACAGGGGGTTATGTCTGGTAAAACAGGAACAGTGTTGTTCATTTATTTGTGCATGTATGTGTGCATGCTTTCATGTATTATATTATAACAGGACCTGACTACATGGCTGTCTCTTTCAGATGGATAGGTACATAGCTGATAGATGGATCGCAAGGTACTACCGCATGCCATGGGGGTAAGGGCTCTAGTCTGAGTTGCAGCATGGCAAGCTGGCATCTTCCCAGTTGAGCTCTCTGACTGAGCCAAGAGGCAGCACTCTGGCTTGGGCTCCAACTTAACCTGACACTAGCTCACCTGTTGCTGCCAGTGGCAAGTCACAGCTGCCACTGTCTTTGTCATTATGTTTACTCAAGCAGCCAGGGGTCTGTGGTGCAGTGAGTGTGACTCCTAGGCTCTTGACTCCTGGAGGTGGGTGGAGATGTACTCAGCTGCTCTTACAACCAGCTGTCAATCATTTCCCCTGCACTAAGGTCAAAGGCATGGGGAGAATAAAACTTGACAGCTATGTTGTGTATGATACAGCAAATCCTAACAAAGGGATTTTTCAAAGTTAACCCAATTGCCAAATAATATGATTATAGCAATAACTATGTAACGCCTTCTTAAACCATAAGAGAGCAGGAAGACCCCACTTTCTCTATAGAGCCTATATATTTTTTCTCACAGTCCTGGAACCTAGGGTGGGGCTCACTTTTCTGCATGCTTCTCTCAATTCATACCAAATGATATTGCATCCGCAGATCCCAACCTAATCAACACAACTAGTACCACCTCAGCATGCCTCACTTCAGACTGTGTCCAGAGACCTCAGGTATGGAATGTCAACACTTCAACCTCATTACTCAGGTGAGACCTTTACTTTCATAGGACTCTATAATTCCATTCCAAGTGGTTCACTTCCTAACAAAGTCCCAAAACCTAGATATAGACCAGGTCCCATTAGATAGAGTATATGTTCACATGTATCCATAAATGAGGGCAAAATATATACCTGAAAGCAAAGATGCACAAAAGTCTGCAGTGAATCAGTATCAAGTTCATAATGAAATAGTGTCTACTTAGACTTAGATACCCTCCTCACCTACTTCCTATTACACTTCCCTTACTCACTCCAAAGCTAACCTTATCAAAGCAAGGACTACAAAAGCTGAATAAGGACAAGAGACTCGAATCCTTAAAGATGATTCTTTAGTCACTATCAGGCCACCCCATCGGCTGAGGCCCTATTCGGGTAGTCCCGAGATTCCCAAACAGACAAGATAGGCCTAGACCTTGAATAAATTCCTCTCTCCACTGTTACCTGTCATCTCTATCTGGAACAACAAAGTAGGCCCTTTGTAGGCCCCCATAGGATCTTGCCCTCAACTTGGATCAACAACCTTAGAGAATGTTCCATCCTCCCTTCAGAGCATGGACAACATACTATACTACACCTGAAAACGGGTCAATATTGGGGCATCTTGGAATGTTCCTACTCATGACCACAGAATGTGAGCTCAGATCTACAGGGATGCAGAGGTCACATAGGCTCCTAAGCTGAATATGGGCCCCAGACCAAATCAAATCTATGGGGTTTACAGTCAACAATATTTATACCCCTTTTCCGTATTAGGGAGCTACTCTCTTCCCTGATCCAGCTTTCTGATCCTTTTGCCAGCCATGACAGCATCTCCCCAGACAATAACTTGAATCCACCTGCATATCAGATTTCAGGCTCAGAGGAAAAACAAACAAACAAACAAACAAAAACTAATATGGCCACAGGCCCTTTGGAATATAACTAAAACATGCCTACTGGCTATCTACAAAATGGAGACCCCCACCCACCCAACTCTTCATCTGCACTATTCCAGCCTTTAGTCAGTAATTTGTTTGGCTTTATATGTTAACTCTCTTTTCAGCCACCAGGTTCCAGATGCTACCATGATGCCAACCAGACTTCCCCGGAAAGACGACTCTACCATGTGTCCTGGAGCCTCACTTCCCTTCTAGGGAAAGAGAGAGACAGGCTGGGAGTATGGATCGACCAGTCAATGCCCATGTTCGGCAGGGAAGAAATTGCAGAAGCCAGACCTCCCACCTTCTTCATCCCACAATGACCCTGGTTCCATACTCCCAGAGGGATAAAGAATAGGAAAGCTATCAGGGGAGGGGATGGGATATGGAGTTTTGGTGGTGGGTATTGTGTGGAGTTGTACCCCTTTTATCCTATGGGTTTGTCAATGTTTCCTTTTTAGAAATAAAATAATAATAAAAAAACTGAACTGGACAGCACAGAGAATTTATAAGGCCTCTCACCTACAAGGAGCCAAATACTTAAAAAAAAAGAGAAAGAATTTGTCCTCTTTAGGTTCCTGGGAAGTGGGAAGTGGAAGGTTTGAGGGAGAGGTAGGGATTAGAGGGAAGGATTAAGCTTTGGTTAATATCCTTGAGTTATCAATAAGGCCACGTGTCCTCTTTATCTCAGTTCCTTCCTTCTTTCTTTCCTTCCTTCCTTCTTCCATTCCTTCCTTCCTCCCATCATACCTCCTTTCTTCCTTTCTTAAAACTGAAATTGACCTTTCCAAGATGGCCTCTTAAGTTTATTGGTTCCCTCCATTTCAAAGAACTGGAATAAGATGATGTAAATAATTTCCCATCTAGTGGGGTGCCTTTGATTCCATTCCATCTCCAGGGAACCACCTGCTGATACCAAAATGTACATGCATTAAGAGATAACTAACTAAGCAAACTGCAATATGCAAGACTCAATGATGAGGTCGTTAAGAAAAGAAAAGAAAATTAAATATTGAAAACAATAATTGCAGCTAGAAGTTGTCTCCAAGATTGATTTTCATGCATCTGTATCTCCCAGTGGTTTTCTGAGTCACAATCCTATTCCAGGATTCATCAAGGATGCAGGGAGATTTTATACAAATTACAGCACAAGCCTGACTTGTCCAGGATCACACAGGAAGTTGCTGGAAATTCTGTCTGCCCTTATCCTCAATTTCCTGCTGTGTTCTCTTTCCAGACCTCTGTGTATAAAACAGCTTCTGTCTCATCTGAAAGCTATTTCTGTTGCCTTCTCCCAAGCAAAGCAAAAGACATTGGTAGTGGTAGAAATGAATACCACAGATGCAATGCAG
Source organism: Erinaceus europaeus (assembly GCF_950295315.1). Taxonomy (NCBI): domain Eukaryota; kingdom Metazoa; phylum Chordata; class Mammalia; order Eulipotyphla; family Erinaceidae; genus Erinaceus; species Erinaceus europaeus. The sequence continues at coordinate 3,475,110 of NC_080164.1, read as the reverse complement.
ACCAGCAAAAGGATCAGAGGAAGGACATAGGAGGAGAGATTACAGACGTCTAATCTGTTACATGCTGCTTCTGGCGGTCCAGAAAGAGAAGGGCTTATTTACAAATCTCACAGGGCAGTGAAAAGGGGATTGGTAGCTCAGAACTGGCAGTAAGGAAATTAGTCTCTTCAGGACCTGGGCTTTCAGGAAAATCTGTCTGGAGACTGGAAATAAGAGCAACATCTACTCAGCATCAACAGCAGGAAGAGCAGGACCAGGTCTTAAGGGAATGAACCAGGTGTCCCTCAAGATCTGTTATGAACCAGATGTCCCTCAAGATCTGTTATGTTAACGTAGGAACGTACTCATGGCTTTCAAGATGAAAATTGCTAGAACTATAAACAAGATTCAGTGAAGGTTATAAACCACCAAAGTTGTTGCTATTTACCTGACAACAGGTAGAGAGAAAGTAATGGTAGGACTATCTCCACCTTTCCAGGGCTATAACTGAAGTATCTGGTCTTCCCACTATTACCAGCTATTGTGGAAGCAGGTAAGAGTGTACCAACCAACCATTATGCAGTTTTATTTTGTGTTTTCTTTTCTGTCCTTGCAGAGGACTCTAAGGAAAGAAGGCAGAGAGGGTTTTGTGGTCCTAGAGCAAGAAGATGGAAAAGGACCTAGTTGGGGTGAAAGTGTTTTGCAGATGCTTATCATGGGGAGATAAGAGATTGTAACCATGTGTCAACAACTCTACTGTCAGTCTTAGAAAGATGATGGAAGAAATAAAAGAAGAGAGACAGAGAAGAAATAAAGAGAGAAAGAAAGAAAGAAACAAGAAAGAAAGAAGGGAGGGAGAAAGAGAAGGAGGGAAGGAAGAAAAAAGGAAAGAAGGAAGGAAGATAGGAAGGAGGGAAGGAAGGGAGAGAGGGATGCATTGCTTAGATGTTTTCAGAAACCATCTTGACATAACAAGTAGTGAATTTTACTTAATAAGTCTCTTAACTTGTTCTAACTTCCCACTGTGTTTTCAAGTTACAACCTCAGCGTATGAAACAGGACACGCTATTTATCACATAAGCATCCAAAGTCAGGCATGAATACCATGCTATATTCTATATTCCAAATTATATATTTATCTCCCCAAGTTAACCACATGTCTCCAATGCCTTTATTTTTATTGTAGTAAATAATATTGGAAAATATCATTAATTCTATAAAAAAAAAAGATATCATAAGAATTGTTATCATGTGAACCAAGGCCATCATTCTACACATAAAAACATGAGTCCAACTTTTACTGCAATAAGAAGAACAGACCAGAAGACAGATGCTTATTTAAAAAGACTTTCATGCCTGAGGCTCTGAGTCCCCGGGTTCAGTCCCCATCATTACCATAAGCCAGAGGTGAGCAGGGCTCCAGTCTCTCTCTGTCTTTCTCTTTGTGTTTTTCCTTTTTTGTCTTTTTCATTAAAAAAAAAAAAAAGCAGAGAGATGAACTGAGACTCTCAGTACTTGCCTCGCCCAGACACAGTTTATTTTCTTGCTTCACTTGTTGAGGAACCCAAGAGAATTATCCACTAATCAAATGTTATTTTAGTTGTTTTTGGAACTCTCTTCCAGCCTTTATTAGTTCTTAGTGAAATTGTAATTTGAGCTTGGAACTTAAATTCCCCAGTTTATCTACTGCAATTGCTCTGTGGTATTGTGAATACAGCAGAAATATGGAGCTATTCTTGGCTATTGGGTTCAAAACCTAGACCTAAAGACAAAGCACCTCCTGCAAAGAGCTGCGCTGATCTGAGAATTCTGCTGGAGGGCACTCCCTTTAGAAACAGAAATGACACTGAAATGGAAGCACATACAAAAATTTGTGATGCCATCTAGTTATTTTTAATTGTACAAAACCTTGATTTTAAAAAGATTAAAAAAAAAAAAAAGCTCTGGAATAGACCTAACACTTAAAAAAACAAATCAAACTATATTTATTTGCACTAGCACAATTGAAACTGTAGCTATTGAAGTGTTTTCTAAAACAATTAATGTGATAGGGAATCAGAGGTTTTAGAACTTGAGTTTGGGGCCAGGTGTTGGCACACCTGATTAAATGCATGCACTACCATGCACAAGGACGTGGGTTCAAATACCTGGTCCTCACTTGTAGACAGGAACTTTCGTAGTGGCAAAGCAGGGTTGCAGGTCTATCTCTCTCTCTCTGCTTATATCTATCATCTATATGTCTCCTTTCAGTTTCTCCATTTGTCCTATCAAGTAAAATAAACAATAATAGTTTAATTTTATAAATAGAAAATTTAAGAAATAATAAGCAAATATAAATTATAGTCTGTCAGTGCAGACATGGATTCAGGATAGGACAAGTAACTTGGAAGCATAATACAGTTATTATAATAAAAAAAACAACAATAAAACCAGATAAAAATAATAATCTGTGTGTAGGAAACAGAACAAACAGTAAAGCACATGCCTGAGAGCTTCTATTCAATTTCCACTGTTCGATCTAATATTTGCTGTTAGATATATTCTGTTTCCTTCTTCCTCTTCCTCTTACTCCTCCTCCTCCTCCTCCTCTTCCTCTTCCTCCTCCTCTTCTTCTTCTTCTTCTTCTTTTATTATTATTATTATTATTCTCCTTCGCCTTCTCCTTCTCCTTCTCCTCCTCCTCCTCCTCCTTCTTCTCCTGCCCCCCTTTCTCCTCCTCCCCTTCCTCCTCCTTCTTCTTATTATTATTGATTTAATAATGATTGTGGGGTAAAAGGGGTACAATTCCACACAGTTCCCACTACCTACCAAATTTCTGTGTCCCATCCCCTCCATTGGAAGTTTTCCTATTCTTTATCCCTCTGGAAGAATGGACCAAAGATGTTTATGGGGAGCAGAAGGTGAGAGTTCTTGTTTCTGTAACTGCTTCTCTGCTGGAAAAGGACATTGGTAGGTGGATCCACACCCCCAGACTGTCTCTTTCTTTCTCTAGTGGGGCAGGGCTCTGGGGCGGTGGGGTTATAGGACACATTGGTTGTGGTCATCTGCCTAGGGAAGTCAAGTTGGCAGCATCTGCAACTTGGTGGCTGAAAGCATTAAATTATAAAGCAGAACAAATTGCTTAATAATCAGGAACCTAAATGTAAGAATAGAGCAGATAGAACTAAAGGTCTTTGTGTGGGAAGAAGCTGGGAAGTCTATTTTAGTCTATTCCAAGGGGCCCATGACTTTACTAATTTTTGCTGAGCCTGACAGCTAACATGCATGTGGGCTAAAAGTATTGTCTAATACATTCTGAACATAGATTTCTCATTATTTATCTTTTTTTTTTTAATTTGCAAGAGTTCTTTCTTACAGCTGTAATCATTTGGAACACTGTATTTCTGGTGACCCTACCTGTTGTGTCTAACTGAACTTGGATTTCTCTATTATATTAAAGACTACGACCAACTACATTCTAGTGTACAGAGAATTTGTGCTTTAAAAAGCATTTGATTCAGTCTCTTAACCTTAACACAAACAGAAGTTTGCCTGTCTGTAATACAAAAGAATATCTGCTATGTGTATGGACAAATTGTACAAATCAGGATTGTGTGTGTGTATGTGTGTGTGTGTGTGTGTGTGTGTGTGTGTGTGTGTGTGTGTGTGTGTAATCTTTAGCTGAATCTGCTTAGTGAGTCACTTTTGTCCTTTTATCCTCTCCTCTTTCCTTTGTCATCAGGACTTGGTGTTTGAGGGTCTATGCAGCGCAAACTTTTGTTTATAAATTTAACAGGGAATTGTAAAAGCTGTGCTCTTCAAAGGCTCAAACTTTAAAATACAGTTCCCAGGGGGCCAGGTCGTGGTGCACCTGGTTAAATGCCTCTGTTGACTTAGGTTCCAGCCCCTGATCCCCACCTGCAGGGGGAAAGCTTCATGAGTGGTGAAGCAGGGCTGCAGCTGTCTCTGCTTCTCTCCCTCTCCCTCTCCCTCTCAATTTCTCTCTGTCCCATCAGATAAAATAAATAAAATGCAGTAAAATATAGTTTTCCTGTATCTCACTTAAATGTGGAATTTAGAAAAACAAAACAAAACACTACATTTATGTTAGAATGGTGGTTTCCAGGGACCAAGAAATGAAGTCCTGGAGTGGTTATTTCAAGGCTCCACACTTCCTGTTGTAAGTCAAATCGGTTCTGGCAGTCTGAGATGTGACTTAGTGAACAATACTGCTACTGTTTTGCTACACATACTTGCATCTAAACATTGTATCCCTTAAACGTATCTAATGTGATGTATAATTAGATTCCAATAATGCTGGGGGGAAATGAAATAGAGCCTATTAGTTGATATGGCTTATTGATTAAATTGTTCTTTGATGCACATGCAGAGTTAACTATATGTACATGTCCTTATTTACTTTCCTGTTTTGTTCTCCTGTTTCATTGGGAGGTTATCATTTACAGTACAGCAGTGGAAAAGTGGTGATAATTTCCATCTGCCCTTGACAGATGTCTGCAAAGTACTCTCACCCCAGCTTAGGGCTACCATTTCTATGGAGAGGTTCTCTCTTGCTGAGCAGGACTGGTTAGGCTTTCAGAATGATTCTGATGAAAGAAATCTTATTAAAATGTCTTTAGGTCAAAGTAAATAGTGTTTTGAGTAAATGTCTGCGGGGGTGGGGTGTAACTCAGCTGTTAATGCATGCTTCATATCAGCTAGGTCTGGGGTTCAGTCTCCAACATCAAAATCTAATTGTAATGGCCTGGGGTGGGAGTGTAGAGAGCACAATGGTTATGCAAAAAAGACTCTCCTGCCTGAGGCTCCAAAGTCCTAGTTTCAATCCCCTGCACCACCATAAACCAGAGCTGAGCAGTGTTCTGGTTTAAATAAAATGTATCTATGGTGTTATTTAATATGTTCCAGATAGAGCTAGGTATTTACTATATCAAACAGGTCCCGAAGTAGCATGCATTCAGGGATAGTTGCTGAAAAAACTCTGTAAATTAATGCCCAATAGGTTAGGCAGTAGATACCCACCCCTTTTTTTAGCCTGAGGAAGGAGACCTGGCAATATTAGGTAAATGATTGGAGGTTAAGTGTCATGAAGCCTATAGGAACACAGTGAAACTTTGTTGCTTAAAACATTTCAACCACTCTGAAGGGAAGACACTGATCATTCACCAGGAGTGTAAATGGAGTGGTAACAAGGAGTCATTTCAACAATTATCTTAAAAGCAGTCAAGACATGATGAAACTATCTATCTCAATACTTCACTTGGTAAAAGCTCATGTTGGGGGTCGGGCAGTAGTGCACTGGGTTAAGTGCACATGTCGAAAGCTCAGGGAACGACAATCCCCAGGCTCCCCAACCTCACGGGTGGCGAAACAGGTCTGTAGGTGTTTATCTTTCTCTCCCCTCTCTGTTTTCCC